>NW_028173244.1:15000-32413 GCF_963971535.1 Notolepis coatsorum | reverse complement strand
ACGGTACTAAATAAGAGACGGATTGCTCCACAACAACACTGCTCTCGTCACAACGCTTTACGGTATTTTCACAGCACTGTCGCAACATTACCGTAAAACGTGAACACCGTTGTGACCCACTCGCTCCACTAGAGCGGTCTCGCCCTCTGCTGGCGCGTGTGTGCACTACACTCAAAACTCCGTTTCACTGTTATAGAAACTGAAGCGCATCTGTGATTTTGACGGTGACGGACGGTATTGAAAATCAATACCGTCGGTATTTCTAAATACCCCGGTATACATTAATACCGTCATACCGCCCAAGCCTAATCCTAATCATATCCTGTCACACCTTACATACTGTATTACCAGCTGGACCCAGGCCTGCAAAACAACTTTAGCACCCATTCAATCTGCATACAGACAGGCTCTGAAGGTCCTGGACCAGAAACCTATCCGACATCACCACCACTGCAATATCCGGGACAAGCATGCACTCTTGAGCTGGGGGACAACATCATCAAACTAACCCATGCCAGTCTGGTCTTCAAAATCCTCCATGGCCTAGCCCCACCTCCATGGTCTAGCCCCACCTCCATGGTCTAGCCCCACCTCCATGGTCTAGCCCCACCTCCATGGTCTAGCCCCACCTCCATGGTCTAGCCCCACCTCCATGGTCTAGCCCCACCCCCATGGTCTAGCCCCACCTCCATGGTCTAGCCCCACCTCCATGGTCTAGCCCCACCCCCCATCCATGGTCGAGCCCCACCTCCATGGTCTAGCCCCACCTCCATGGTCTAGCCCCACCTCCATGGTCTAGCCCCACCTCCATGGTCTAGCCCCACCTCCATGGTCTAGCCCCACCTCCATGGTCTAGCCCACCTCCATGGTCTAGCCCCACCTCCATGGTCTAGCCCCACCCCCATGGTCTAGCCCCACCTCCATGGTCTAGCCCCACCTCCATGGTCTAGCCCCACCCCCATGGTCTAGCCCCACCTCCATGGTCTAGCCCCACCCACCTCCATGGTCTAGCCCCACCTCCATGGTCTAGCCCCACCTCCATGGTCTAGCCCCACCTCCATGGTCTAGCCCCACCCCCATGGTCTAGCCCCACCTCCATGGTCTAGCCCCACCCCCATGGTCTAGCCCCACCTCCATGGTCTAGCCCCACCCCCATGGCTAGCCCACCTCCATGGTCTAGCCCCACCCCCATGGTCTAGCCCCACCTCCATGGTCTAGCCCCACCTCCATGGTCTAGCCCCACCCCCATGGTCTAGCCCCACCTCCATGGATCTAGCCCCACCCCCATGGTCTAGCCCCACCCCCATGGTCTAGCCCCACCTCCATGGTCTAGCCCCACCCCCATGGTCAGCCCCACCTCCATGGTCTAGCCCCACCTACATGGTCTAGCCCCACCCACCTCCATGGTCTAGCCCCACCTCCATGGTCTAGCCCCACCCACCTCCATGGTCTAGCCCCACCTCCATGGTCTAGCCCCACCTCCATGGTCTAGCCCCACATCCATGGTCTAGCCCCACCTCCATGGTCTAGCCCCACCCCCATGGTCTAGCCCCACCTCCATGGTCTAGCCCCACCTCCATGGTCTAGCCCCACCTCCATGGTCTAGCCCACCCCCATGGTCTAGCCCCACCTCCATGGTCTAGCCCCACCCACCTCCATGGTCTAGCCCCACCTCCATGGTCTAGCCCCACCTCCATGGTCTAGCCCCACCTCCATGGTCTAGCCCCACCCCCATGGTCTAGCCCCACCTCCATGGTCTAGCCCCACCCCCATGGTCTAGCCCCACCTCCATGGTCTAGCCCCACCCCCATGGTCTAGCCCCACCCCCATGGTCTAGCCCCACCTCCATGGTCTAGCCCCACCCCCATGGTCTAGCCCCACGCCATGGTCTAGCCCCACCTCCATGGTCTAGCCCCACCCCCATGGTCTAGCCCCACCTCCATGGTCTAGCCCCACCCACCTCCATGGTCTAGCCCCACCTCCATGGTCTAGCCCCACCTCCATGGTCTAGCCCCACCTCCATGGTCTAGCCCCACCTCCATGGTCTAGCCCCACCTCCATGGTCTAGCCCCACCTCCATGGTCTAGCCCCACCCCCATGGTCTAGCCCCACCTCCATGGTCTAGCCCCACCTCCATGGTCTAGAAGCCCCATGGGTTCACCAGAACTGTTGTACCGGGTGACTTGGCTGTTCCATTAAGGACAAGTACATCATTTAGCAAATCAGCCCTCTCTCCGTGAGAGCTGCCAAGACCTGGAACTCCATTCCAAGTTACATCCGCGATATAGAAACACACACACAGATCATTCAAACACACTTTCAAAACATGGTTAAGAAATAACTACACATGTGAACACGACATCCCTGCAGAACTCTAACCCTATATGCCTGCCTGCAGGGCCGCCTGGGAGAAATGCGAGGCCCTGTGCGAGATTTAACGCGAGGCCCCCCCCCCCCCCCCCCAAAAGGTAAAAAAAAAAAAAAAAAAAAAAAAAAAAATATATATATATATATATATATATATTTTTTTTTTTTTTTTTTTTTTTATATACAGTCAACATATTCTTAAATAATAGCGCTGCCCGAGGCGGGGCATGATACAGTCAACATATAGCAAAGAGAGAGCGAGAGAGAGCTCCCGTTCTACAGTCAATATACAGTGTACAGAGAGAGAGAGAGAGAGAGAGACACATTGGAAAGAAATTGAAATGCTATTTGGCCCTAAACAGAGAGTACACAGTGGCAGAATACCTGAGCACTGTGACTGAAGATCCTTGAGCACAGCCTAGCCATCGAGAAAGGCCGCCATAGGCAGACTGTGTGTGTTAGAAAGAGAGAGAGAGAGAGAGAGAACATGTGTGTTTGTCATGTGTGTGTGTGTTAGAGAGAGACTATAGCATGTATGAGAGATTCAAAAGGACAAAGATCAACAATCCAACAAGAAGAGCGTCTATACCAGAGAAACCAAAGCAGCAAGGAGCCAATGGCCGACATCAGCTAAATAGGCTAGCCAGGTACTGTGACACCAGGCCACGTGACACACAACGGCCCAACGCTACCCAAGCTACACAAACGACCATTCACACACAGCACATGTCGTATCTCCAAATGTTGTGAAGTAGCATATGTTTTGCCTGGAAAAAAACATCGTTATTAACAAAACATTCGGGAGGGGAAGGAAGGAAGAGTGGGGTAATGTCATGACATTTTACCTGCACGAGGAACACAGGTCTCCACGTTGACGAAAGGCCTCTCGCTGTCGGGACAAAGCCATGGCCAGAGCCTTGTCATGGTGCAGGCCCGACTACATCTTCTGTCAAAGATGATGTCGTAGTCAGAGTGCCAGGGCCTGCTATTCTCAAGGCTAACTGATAGCATCAAACGAACGTTCCCAGCTGACGCTAAACAGCTAACTGGCTAACAGTTAGCTCAATCAGGCACCTGGCTGCATGTAGTAGCCGCATAGCTTGCTTCTGCGTTAGCTAACAGCTAACAAGCTATGTGGCTACTGTCTACATACAGCCAGGTGCTCTCAGCAGGCACACACAGTTAGCTACTAGTAGTACTATATATTAGCTAGTGTCGACCAGTTTGGCTCCAGAAAGAGAGAAAGATAGATAGGTCAGGACAGGTCCACGGCGGGTATTTAATCATAGGTTGACTCACATAACGCAGTATCAATGAATGCGGCGCGGCCGGCGCCAATGATGAAGTTGGAAGGAGACTTGGCCCACGGTGTAATCTTCTTCTTCTTCTTCTTCGAGTACTTTCCGGCAGACTGGACACCTTTCGGCATATTGCTGCCTAACAGATTTATCTGCTCACAAGTTCTCTTCTCCTTCTTTTGAAAAGACATCCGCTCGCCTCGCTCATCTGAATAGCGCTGAATTATCTACCTCGTGTGTCTTCTTCTTCTATTTGGTATTACGGCGGTCGGCGGACGGGCCGGAAACACTATCCTAAAATCTGTAGAGCAGCAAATCCGCAGAAACCGGAAACTGCAGTCTGCAGAGCCAGGAAGTCAGACACATTCTACAAACGTGTCTAATGTGAAATATATAAGCATATAAGCAAAACTAGATTTTAGGTCTGTGATGAAAAAGGGCCTCGCGGGAAGGGGGGCCTCGCAAAAAAATAAAAAAAAATAAAAAAAATAATAAAAATAATAAAAAAAATAAATAAAAATATTTTTTTTTATTTTTTTTTTATTTTTTTTTTGCGAGGCCCCCCTTCCCGCGAGGCCCTGTGCGACCGCACTGCTCGCACACCCCCTGAGGCGGCCCTGCCTGCCTGTATCTAATATGTCGAATTATTGTTTGTTTCTACATGTCTGATGTAAATATTTTGCATGATGTGTTTTTAACCTGTTCTTAATTACCTGTATGTCATATTATGTTACGCTTTCTTTTTTAGCTGCTTTTTAACACCAGGCCCGGGGACAACAGTTGAAAATGAGCTTTGGCTAAACACTGTCTCACACATTTACTTTATGTTCATTAATGGGTGTGCCGTCCCTGTTAAAATACAGTGTAAACTGAAACTGATCGTGATGTTGTGAGGATGAACACGAGGCGTGGACACGTCACTATGTGGTGGAACAGAACGCGCTGCAGAGAAGCTTCCAGAACATCCACCATGAAGAGCCCTGAGCCCAACACTTAAGTGTTGTAATATTTTAAAATGTGTACGCTGGTACGGAGCCAGAATAAAGGCGTGTTCACTGTTGATACGGACCAGGCTCGCGTTGCTTTTCCTTTGAGACGTTTAGAGACGTATAATAATAATAATATATAATAATAATAATAATAATAATAATAATAATAATAATAATAATAATAATAATAATAATAATAATAATAATAATAATAATAATAATAATAATAATAATATTATATTATTATTATTATTATTATTATTATTATTATTATTATTATTATTATTATTATTATTATTATTATTATAATAATAATATAATATAATAATAATAATAATAATAATAAATAATAATAATAATAATAAATAATAATAATAATAATAATAATAATAATAATAATAATAATAATAATAATAATAATAATAATAATAATAATAATAATAATAATAAATAATAATGATGATAATGCATTGTATTTATAAGGCGCCTTTCAGGACACTCAAGGTCGCTGTACAACAATTAAAAACAGTTCATTTACAATCACAATCAAGTTTAAAATAAAATCAGACAAGGGCGGACGGGTAGCGCAGTGGACTGAGCGTCTGTCTACCACCGCAGATACACTGGTATCGAATCCAGCTGTCAGCGGTGCCTCCGGCTTGGGCCGGTCGTCATACTGACACAATTGGCGGTGTCAGCGGGAGGGAAGCCGGTGGGGTGGTATTCTGGTCGTTGTAAACAGCGACTCCTACAGGTCGGTCAGAGCGCCTGCACAGCGAGGAAGGGATCTGGGTGAGGTAGTGTGCCCTTCCACGCGTTACACTCACCCAATGAGAGTCCTCGCTGCCAGGTGAAAGGAGGCTGCTGGCTGTCTCCTATGTATCGGAGGAAGCATGTGATAGACTTCAGGAGACCGGCAAGTAGGGGGGAAATGCGTGCAACGACCAGGAAGCGGAGGGGGGAATTGGCATAACGACTAAATTGGGATGGGAGGAAAATACAAGAAAAATAGGAGGAGAAAAAGTTAAAAAAAAATTATAAAATCAGACATACGCCTGCCTAAACAGGTGGGTTTTGAGGTGGGTTTTAAATGGGATGATGGAGTCAATGTTCCTGATGTCGGGGGGGAGGGAGTTCCAGAGGCGAGGGGCAGAGCAGCTGAAGGCTCTTGACCCCATGGTGGACAGACGGGCTGGGGGGACGGTCAGGTTGATGGAGGAGGCAGACCTGAGGGACCGGGTGGGAATGGTGATGTGGAGGAGGTCGGACAGGTATGGAGGGGCGAGGTTATGGATGGCCTTGAATGTATGGAGGAGGCTCTTGTAATCTATGTGGTGTTTAATGGGAAGCCAGTGTAGTCGCATGTTCTGATCCAGTAGCCTTTGCACTGAATAATACCTGCTATCGTTCCACATGACCTTTTCACCTCCACTCATCTACAGTCTCCCACGCTGTGCAGAGAGTCTGAAATGAATGCAGCCTGACAGCATGTGAACCCGCCCAACAGTTCTGTGACACGACACGCTGAACTGAACTGGGCCACAGCAGTATGGCTCGCTGTGTACTGTGTACCGCCTGTATCCCTGTTGATTTTCATTAGGATTTCCCGAACAAAATCAATAATTATTGGTTGACTAAGGCTATGTCCACACGATCACGGGTATTAATGACACCGAAGTTTTGAAAAAAATAAACCTCTGTCCACACAGGTGAATAACCGCGTATAACCGCGTACTCACGGCGGCTGGAAAACCAGCAACCGATACATGTAGTACAATGCCAAAGCAGTAGGCGGCGATGTTGTTCAGACATGAAGGCCATTTCAACCAATCAGAAAAGGTTGAACGCTCACTACACTTCCTGCTTAAAAATAACAAAGCCGCCATCTTTAAATACCTTGCGTTAGCCATTTAACCAACAGAGCATATATTTTTCAGCAAGAAAATAAAGTGCAATAAAAGTGCAATAAACAAACGGATATATTCACTGTGTGTTCTGCCTCTCATTTGTTGATGAAACAAAACCAACAGCAACACAATTTACCACCAAGAGCGAATAGTTTAGTCTCAAAAAAAGATCTCAGGTGTTGTTAGCTACATGCTAACGTGAATGGAATATGCCAGTATAACAGTATAGCATTGTGGCTAGCAGCTAACGTTAGCTCACGTTAGTTAGCCAGCCAGCACCAAACTGATGATATCAGGAGCTATCAGTAGCTAGATAACATTAGACAACGCCTCGTGTATTAAACAAAGGTGAATAGATGACTGGGCCATTTTGTTTAATGCTTGTTAAGATTGAAAGAGGAGCTCAGCTCTGCTGTAAACACTGGTGTAGCTGGCTCTCCTCTAATCCCTCTACCCCGCGCTCGGTTGCTAACTTGCTATTGTTTGCGACAGTCTGCCGTGAACATGGGAAATAATTGCGACAGCTCTGCTGTAAACACTGGGAATAACCTCGGTTGCTATGCCCACACGCACCCACTGCAACCGGGATGTGCGCAAAACTTCACCCTGGACTCCGGTTTTCAAAGACCCCGGTTGCAGTGTAGCAAAACCCCGGTTGTGTGTGCCCGAACAGTGCAACTGCGCACATACAATCATGGTTACATTAAATCCAGCGCTCGTGTGGATGGGGCCTAATAGTCATAGAATTTTGTCAACTAACTAATGAATTGATTTAATCAGGACATTTTGTATTGCCAGGAAACCAGTGTGATGTACTACTACTACTATTACTACTACTACTACTACTACTACTACTACTACTACTACTACTACTACTACTACTACTACTACTACTACTACTACTATTACTATTACTACTACTACTACAACTACTACTACTACTACTACTACTACTACTACTACTACTACTACTATTACTACTACTACTACTACTACTATTACTACTACTACTACTACTATTACTACTACTACTACTACTACTACTACTACTACTACTACTACTACTATTACTACTACTACTACTACTACTACTACTACTACTATTACTATTACTACTACTACTACTACTACTACTACTACTATTACTACTACTACTACTACTACTACTACTACTACTACTACTACTACTACTACTATTACTATTACTACTACTACTACTACTACTACTACTACTACTACTACTACTACTACTACTACTACTACTACTACTATTACTATTACTACTACTACTACTATTACTACTACTACTACAAGTGCTCTCGATCTTGGAGCTATTCCGTTGTTCCATAGCTCTTCTTAGCTCGCGCTCCGCTTCAACGAAGTTAGTCCCGTTGTCTGAACGGAGGATTTTCACCTGACCTCTTCTCGCGAGGAAGCGACGGAGAGCGTCAATGAATGAGTCGGTGTCCAATGACGATGCCACCTCAATGTGGACAGCACGGGTAGCCAGACAGGTGAAGATGCAACCCCACCTTTTCACAACGCTTCTGCCGCGTTTGACGTCGAATGGACTGAAGTAGTGTACCCCAGTCCGCCTACGGTGTGCCATGTACTAGTGACCTCTGGCACCAGGTATTGGTTATCCAGCAGCAGAGACACCTATCAGTTAAAATAGTGTTTGGTTTAGCTCCTTGTTTTTTAGTTGTTAGTAATTGTCTCTAGATTAGAAGTACAATTAGGAGCCAAAGCTATATGTTTAGGTTATTGTATTATATGAATGTTTATACTGTATGTTTATTTTTATAACCTTACATTGAAACGGCATTAGGAATATTAATTGGATTTATATATCGCTTTTTTGTAGACAAACTCAAATAGTTTTTTACAATGTAGGGTGGAAAGTGCCTCCTTCACGCAGGCTACACAGGTTCAATGGATGATATCAGCCAATTAAGGGGGAGGGATGATTAGGTGGCTTTGATGTCAGAGACCTGATTGGGAATTTGGCCAGGAACGTCGGGGAACCCCCTACTCTTTGCGACAGACGCCCTGGGTTCTTTAACGACCAAATTCGGGAGTTCACAGCTGTACGATGTCCCTATCGCCGTAACAGGGGCATTGTTACAGCCAAGTCTAGAGGACGAAGTGCTCCCTGCTGGACAACACCACCACTTTCTGAAAACGGCCTTGACCGGGGCTCGAACCGGTGATCTTCCGATCATGAGTCCAGAGCTCTACACATGTAGACAGGCTACCGGAAATAACCTGTACATTCCAAATTAGATTTGACCCAATATTGCTTTATGCTGCATTATGACTCTGGTTTGAGGGCCTACACCTCTTCACCAATGTTTCACATATGTGATATGCCTATACGACAGAAACTCTCCAAGTAGCTGAAATGAAATCCTCCTTAGTCAACAAATGGTGTTCACTTTTCATTTATTTATTTGTTTAAAATGTAGTATGTAGTAAAATAATACATTACTGGGTGCTACTCCTCTTCAGTTACCTGTGTCCACTTCACACGCTCTCGGTTTCAGGCACTTCATAAAAAAACATCCTTTTGTAATGAAGAATAGTTTTATTTTCGGTCGTTGTTTACAGATAAATCAAAAACACACATGTGTGGACTTTCAAAAGGAAAAGAAAAAAAAGAAAAAATCACAAATGTACATATTCAAAGTAAGCTCACACACAAAATCCAAACTCAATGACCGAAAAAAGGAATAGGCTTGGAGCACATGCTTATTTTTGCCTATCCTTTACAATTATTAAAAACTAAATATACTTTAATATAAGAAAGAAAAATTTTAAATATGCTGCAAGATATAATTTTTTTTATTTTTGTTTAAGAGAAAAAATAAAATAAAAAATAAATGTTTGATGTTTTACTCAAAACTGTACTCCTGAATAATTTTATCCTTCAGGGCCTTTTTAAATCTCCCCTGAGAGGTACACAACTTCAAACCGTCACTAAGACTATTCCACAATTTAACTCCCAAAATTGAAACACATTTTAAACACATTTTACAAAAAAAAACTAATTTTATTACATTATTTTTTTTTGATCGGATCGGGAAAGATCGGTATCGGTAGATACTCAAAATCACATAATCGGGATCGGATCGGGAGCAAAAAAATCTGATTGGGAACATCCCTAGTTGGTATGAGCCTCGTACAAGGGCTGCTTCCTAAAAGTCGTAATCTTCGAGACGCTGTAGTTTTCCGGGTAGAGAGGAATGCAGGCCTACATGTTGGAAGAGTGACGGCTTATACCTCGGTTTGAGTAACAACTTCTCTTCATCACAGTCTTTCTTGGGTTTCTCAGGGTTGCAAACCTTCAACCATAGGAAGTAGTCCAGCAGCCAATCGACGGGCTTGTCTTTGTGAAACATCAGGAAGAAGTTTGTGATCATCGGAAGGTCACGGGTGCGAAACAGCTTACCCATGGATCCAAGTTGAGAGAAGTCCAGGAAAAGCCACTGGTCTGAAGACATCTGTGTGACGTAGGTCTTCATGGCGCTGTAATAGTCTGCCTTTGCCTCGATGTCATCCTCCAACATGACGTAGTAGGTGCCTTTGTCCTGTGCGTAGAGCATGAGGAAACTGTAGTCCAAATTCATCTTGGTTCTCCGTTTGACTCTGTCCTGGGAATCTCCAAATGGCTCCTTCAGGCCGGTGAGGTTGGGGTAGAAGAACTGCGATGGGGAGACCACCTCCAGTAAACCCGAGAGCACCTCTTTATGAAAACCCTTCTCAATGATCTCCGCCACGCGGCGGACATACTCTGAGTCTGTCTCGGCGACGAAGACTATGATGAGCAGGTCCAGGCGCTGGGAGGGAGACAGGTTGTACAGCAGGGAGCTAAGAGTGCCGACCAGGTGTGCCGCGTTCTCACGCTTCACCGTAGGAATACCCAGCACCAGAGACACTCCCTTGCGGCCCTGTCCCAGGTGAACGATGGGCGTGAGGCTGTCTGGGTGTAGCCTGAGATGGGGCAGATAAAGGCAGACAGTGGGCTGGAGGAGGCCCATGGAGCCGCTGGGCTGGAGGAGGCCCATGGAGCCGCAAGCGGGGGAGGTGTTGGCAGCTCCGGAGAAGTTCCTCGGCTGTCCTAGAAGCCTGTTGAGATCCCTGCAAAGCGCGTCGCCCTGCGCCTCCGCAGCCAGCAGACGCTTGTACATGGGCTGGAGGTCAAAGTGTGCTTCTCTTCCATTGAGAACCAACGACAACGTGAACCAAGTAAGTGACAGAAAACACCCAAAAGCCAGGAGACATCCGAGTTTGAGAAGATTACGCCTCATTTCATCTAAAAGCGCGTGCGCGATACTCTATGTGTCGACACCTTTTTCCTCTTGGAACAGAGTTTTCTTACTAATATGAGGGCCGACGTTCCACTCTACTGGTTAAAGTTGCCTACTTGTGAGTAGTACGTTCGGTGATAAAGAAAAATAATGTCCACAGCCGCTCCGGTGTAAAACAAAGATATCCAAATGGTTTATTTCTCTTCCACAGAGAAGCCTTTCTTTACATAAGGGGTCCTAAAGCTATTTTCCTAAATATTCACGTCACTACTACAAGGTAAGAAAACTGTATTTTCCCAGTCTCCAAAATCACCGCCGACTCGACACATGAAAATTGCTCCACACTGGAAAGCCGAAAATCTATGTTGTTTAGTCTGTCTGTTCAGTACTGCTCAGCACTGTTTCAAGATGCACACTGAGCTCACACTTCTTCTTCTTCTTCTTATTTGAATGAGAATTGTTGAATATATATAGAGATACACAAATGTTCTAGAATGTTTGGTTATGACAACATACTGTGACATCACAAATGTTCTAGAATGTTTGGTTATGACACCATACTGTGACATCACAAATGTTCTAGAATGTTTGGTTATGACAACATACTGTGACATCACAAATGTTCTAGAATGTTTTGTACTTCTAATCTACTGTTTGTACTGTTTTGTACTTCTAATCTAGAGGCAATTACTAACAACTAAAAAACAAGGAGCTAAACCAAACACTATTTTAACTGATAAGTGTCTCTGCTGCTGGATAGTCAGTCAGTCAGTGGTCAGTCAGTCAGTCAGTCAGTCAGTCAGTCAGTCAGTCAGTCAGTCAGTCAGTCAGTCAGTCAGTCAGTGGTCTCAGCCTGTCTGGCAGTGGGCTCCCTCACCCTGGCCACTAGAGCCTGGTGGTGGGCAGTGCCAACCAACTGAGCTCTGGGTCCTCATGCCAGCTCTGCCAGCCTTGCAGGGTCTGTCTGCCAACACCATCTGGGAGGAGCACACACACACGCACGCACACGCACACGCACACGCACACACACACACACACACACACACACACACACACACACACACTCCCAGCCGGCCGATGACAGCTCACCATCTGTGTGGTGCCTCTTACCGCTCCCTTTGCCTTTCTTTTTTTCTGCCCTTGTTTTTGCTCTCTCTCTCTCTCTCTCTCTCTCTCTCTCTCTCTCTCTCTCTCTCTCTCTCTCTCTCTCTCTCTCTCTCTCTCTCTCTCTCTCTCCACCCTTCTTCTCTCACACTGACTAACTTGGCCAGATGATCATCATTGATTGATCGTTGTGAAACGTTAGTGTTGATTGATCACATCCCTATAGAACACGTTTCAATATAGTCCTCACCAGGACGGCTGAGGACGCTTCACAAGACCCTTTCATAATACACAGAAACATGTTTCTCCCCCCCCCCCCCCCCCCCGTTTCAGCGTTCGCTGATACAATGGATGGTTTCAACTAGGCAGCATATGGATTCTGAACGGAGTTAATTTCCCCTCGCGGTGCAAGAAACCATGTCTGCAGCGTTTGCTAATATCAAAGCTGACGGGATATGAAGTAGATATGGAGTAGGGTTCAATCTGTTCCCTAACGGGATATGAAGTAGATATGAAGTAGGGATCAATCTGTTCCCTCACAACGCTCCTCTGAAAGCGCCCACAGCTGACGGGAAACACGTTTGGACACAAGCTGTTCCTTGGCGACAGAACTCTAGGCCTATATAGGAGGAAAGACATAATTTCACAGATACTTTCCTGCTTACCTGGCATTGCGTGGGACACAACCTAGACCTGTGGGTCCATACACTCTTTCTCTCCGTCCTCTCCTCTCCTCTCCTCTCCTTCTTCCCTCTCCTCTCTTCCTCTCCTCTCTGTGTCTATACGCTCTCCCACTGCATGAAACACATGAAGAGACAGGGTTGTTACTATACTGGACACCAGGGCCCTCATTTATCAACAATTCTTAGAAAGTGTTCTATTTTAGTACTTAAGCACATAATTTAGAATGTGTGTACGCACAGACATATCCGGATTTATCAACCGTGCGTACACGGGTCCTACGCTCCTCCGTGTTGATAAATACCATTAGGTTCTACGCTCCACGCTCGTGCACGATTTTAAGTATTTGCATATAGCACCGCCCCGTAATTAACCATATACGGTAATGGAACACCCCCATGAAATGTGGAAAAGTGGACTAAGCCGAGGGAAGCGTGTTATGGAGAAATACGTGACAGGCTGACAGACATGTACATGTACGGTGATGTCGGATATGATATCTATTAACTTAAAGACCATATTAACTAATAAAGACTGTGCTGGAATATGACTGCCTTTTTCCGTTTTGTTCGATTAATACCCAGGGATTAAAGTTCTCCTCAATTTTATTCCAAATCGCGACGGATTTTCCGTACATTTTCTACCTGCTGCATATGATTTCTAGAGGCATACAATCTATTTTGATGTCGGTATTGGGTAGCCTATATAAACAATAATACGAGAGCATATACAAGAACAATGAATCTCACTGCCATGTATGATGTAGCCTATATGCCATGTGTAGCCTGCCTATATGTGATCAATACAAACATGAACGTTAGGTTATGACTATAACCAAGTTCTGTTAGTTAGGGGCGATGCTTGGCTTCGCCTTCTGCACTATCTCGCGTACGTGCACGCGTACTGAATAAACCACAAATGTACCTCTAATACCAGTATTAGTCTGACCACACCCCTCATCAGCTTACCTTCATAAGCAGGTGTGTGGTCACCTGCTCTCCTCCTTCCCAAGCTTTCACCACAAGGTGAGGTCAAGGGCTGCAGCGGCCGTCCGAAGCCAAGCATCGCCCCTAACTAACAGAACTTGGTTATAGTCATAACCTAACGTTCTGTATCGTTAGTGGCTTAGCTTGGCTTCGCCTTCTGCACAAGGGAGGCCAAGCGGAGCCACTTGGCTGACAAATACACCCCGCTGACAGCCCCCCAAAACCATCAGAACAGGGAGGGCCGAGCCCCCCCGACCCCCCCTAATGGAGGGTAGCCCCCCTATTAGGGACGTCACGGGAGGGCGACGGACCCGACCGTGCGAAGAGGCACTCAAGCAACTCAACGCACAGGGTGAGCAGACCGTGGCTTGACCCACGACTACACACACGCACAACCCGCATGCCACCCGGGAACGAACGGAGGAACAACCTCGTTACTGCCCCCAGAATCACGGGGTCAAGGGCAAACCCAACCCCGTGGCAAGGCCGTAGCAGCGGAGCACGAAGGAAGACCCAGACCCACCAAAAGGACTGGACTCCCTGGAATGGGGGCCCGGAGAAGTCCATGATGCCAGCATCAAGACCCCACCAGGTGGGCACGTAGTGCCCCGCCCCCCACATCGCCAGCGTATTCGGACAAAGGCCCCTCAGTTACTGCACCTGGTATTCCCAGGCGGAACCAACCAGGCCAGTAAGCCGAGCGGGCCCCGTCCCCCCAATAGTACACCGCCTGGCACACTGACCCTGCAGAATAGGCAGTCAGCATGGCCGTAAGCACACAAAAAAGGTTAACCAACGGAAGCAGGCAGCGCACCGGGGAAAAACCAGGCAACAGGCTGTTAACCCTAGCCTGGAGACTGCGGACGAGACAGGCGCCAGAGGGGACAGCTGAACACAGCCGCCCCGGCGGAAGGAGCGTAAGCTGGCGGTGTTGCATGACCAAGCCTCCATTTAACAACCCCCACCCAGAGGGGTCGAGGCAGAGAAGGCTGACACGATTGGCAGACGTCATGAACGTGCAGGGGCACCCTCAACCGGTGAACCCGGGAGTTGACACTGCTCCAACACACCAGGGAACCAACCACCTCGGTGTTACCCAATGCGGTGGTTGTTCCTATAACCCCTCAAGAAAAAACTCCAAAACACACCTGCGGGTATACACCGGCTATACCGCAGTACAAGTGTTTCAGTTTCCAAAAAGGGTTAACCCAGGCCTACGGGTCGCAAACATCACTTCGGACCGGGCCTGGCGGTACGGGAAGCACAGGGTCACCAGAGGAGGTCAAAAAACCACCCCCACAGGCCCCTCTTCGCCATGCGTGAGAGAGGAGCGAAAAACAATGGAGAACCAGCCCCTAAGCACACCGTACCTGGTATTCCCCGGCGGTCTCCCAACCAAGTACTAACCAGGACCAACCTGTGTAGCGGCCGAGATCCGACGAGATCGAGCGCGTACAGAATGGCATGGCTGTAAGCCATGACGACAGTGCTGAGTAAAAAACATACCCAACCAGGGTCTCCATAGCGCTTAACCCTGTGACACCCAGACCGACCTGGCATTTTTCCCCCTGAAAAAAGCCCAAGTCCCTCAGGGTACCAGAACAGCAGATCTGCATCCCCGGCGGACAACGGGTTCAACTGATCTGGACCAGCGTGACCAGAACCAGTCCCGTGCCCTAACCACGCCGACATGCCCCAGGAAAAGGGCAGATATGCGTGTTGATCTTAACATGAAAAGAAGGCGCCACCCAGACGTCGGGACGAACCGCGCCTGGTGGCCCACCCCAAGGGCGTGAGACCCCACTACATATGTTCAGATCCATCCCGTCATCATCCCCCAGACATGAACGAGGATCCGTCGACAACCCACCCAGGTCATGGGATGTGGTCGCCGGAAGAGGAAAAAACCCCCATCTCAGTTGCTTTATAAAAACGCTGTTTCAACCACAAGCAACTAAGGCGTGCCAGTCAATCGCCTGTTTACAGCGAGCTAGCACTATACGTGCGTCGGGACACACCCCCATCAATGAACAGGCTATTTAGACCTGCCATTGAATCCCCAAGGCGCCCAGGGGAACGACAAGAGGGGTGTGACACTCCCTAACTCCAACACTTCTGGAATAGAAAGAAGGAAGCATCAACAGTATGTATCCCAGTCTACACAGCCGGGGTAAAAAATGTTCACATTTTTACATCCCACCACCCTCCCATAGGAAAGAG
Source organism: Notolepis coatsorum (assembly GCF_963971535.1). Classification (NCBI taxonomy): domain Eukaryota; kingdom Metazoa; phylum Chordata; class Actinopteri; order Aulopiformes; family Paralepididae; genus Notolepis; species Notolepis coatsorum. The sequence goes on along the minus strand of NW_028173244.1, from coordinate 16,554 downwards.
ACGGGGATCCCCAGAGAGACTTCCCACGCGAGCTGTACAGATTGAAAAGAATATATTGCACCTTGAGCCATGTAAAAAACTGGTTTTAGGGCCTCCGGGGAAGAGGCACCGAACCCATACACACTCAATAAACGAATTGAATCGAATATACATACAATAGAAAAGGACCCTTCTAGAGGGTCCACTCACTTTGACAATCTGAGGAGGAAGGCTCTGTACTCTGATGGAGGCTTCCTCACATGGATCACATGGAAGAAGGAGTCCGAACTCACAGAAGGCCTGAGTAGGCGCTTGGTGAGGAGGAGCCCTGACCACCCCCCCTGAAAACAGATCCATCACATGGACCTGAACAGCACACGGAAGTCCTACCAACAGAGACGCGCACGGTGACGTACTCTATGGCGGGGGAATTCCTGCGGTGCACACGCCCAATATACCAGGCCGTGGGACCAGGAACTCCCTCCCCCCCCCCCCCCCCCCCCCCCCCCGTAACGTGCCGAACCGCCACGTGACGGGAACCTTGAAGGACAGGGGGTGTACCCCTGACCGACAGAACAATGGGGAGAGGAAAGGTTACCAGTTCACCCCTTTACGACCCCACACCCATGATACGACGTAACGACAAAAAGAGAATATGACACAGTCATAGTCAGCTCTATGAAGCGTTTCACAGCTCCACACAGCGCACGAGCTAACCTGCTATCTGATTTTTACTAAGGAAAAACACAGAATAGAGAGGGCTCTAAGAACCCCGGTCCAACATACACATGTGCTTCTGTGGCCAGTACAACCCAGTTGTAGGTCACATGACACACACAACCCATCATCATCACAATGAGAGAATACATCATTCTTGATTAGTATCGACCACAGGCCTTGCTAAGCACACGACAGCAACCAAACCAATTTCCCTTTAGGAAATAAGTTTCTCCAGCAGATTTAGCACAACCTCAGCAATCAAGCTGAGAGTTACATCGTATCCCTACCACACAAAAGACACAATTAATGCACAACATGTCTGATAGGAGGTGATAAAGTCCCCAGGGAACCGGGGGGGGAAAAACACAATCCTCCTATTTTACCCTCAACACGGCCAGTTAAAACAGGAAAACCTGTTAATGTGTGAACTCACTGTCCATTGTCATTACAGTCTGAGAAAGAACATTCTTTTACTCACTCGTCACCAAGCATAGCTTCATAGGTTAGTTGCCTTAGTAGTGAGTACACGGTACACATAAACACCATGATGTTTCTCACACAACAACCAGATCAATACATCACGACCTGCACGGAGAAGCTACTGCCAGTGACAAAAACAGCTCACACACAACCCGCAACGTATCTCAAATGCATTGCAACAACACACGTTTTGGGAAAAAACACCGTCATTCACAATACATTTAGCAAGGTAAAACCAGAAGACGTGTTATGAGGGTCTGGCCAACCCCGTACCTGCCCGGAACGCAGATCAGCGAAGTGCAGTCATAAGCCACCGTAGAACACAGCCCTCTTTGTTGACGCAATCCCCGTCTAGGCTCAGGCAGGGTTGACGAA
>NW_028173244.1:0-10000 GCF_963971535.1 Notolepis coatsorum | reverse complement strand
TCCTTTGTTCTGTGCACATGTAACACATAGTGTGGAGAAGCAAAGGGCTCAGGAGCAGAAAGTCAGGGATCAGGATAGAAATGACTCAAGGAAGTTAACTCAGCAACAACTGCAGCCCCAAAGGAGGTTGCAGGCAGTAATGGTGTCATCTGCTACCTCTCCACCCATGCAGGACCAGGGACCCCCGCCTGCACCTCAGGTAGTGAGAAGTTATGACTATAGTTCACAGAACCAGGCGTCCAGGCGGCAGACAGGGAATGGGCAATCAGGCCCACGGTTTACACAGGGACCGGGGAACGAACAACAGTTTCCCCGTTTCCACTGTTGGAACTGCGGCATGCAGGGACACAGGGAAATGAGATGTAGGCAACCATACCGTCCCGGCTCGGAGTATGGAAGACCCGTGCGCCAGGGGGAGTCACAAGGGCCCCACGACCAGGGGGAGACAGGAGGGCCCCGAAACCAGGGGGGTAATCACTAGGGGTGCCCAGATAATGCGACGGGGGGAAATCAAATGATTGTGGTTTCCAAGGGAGCTGAGCAAGAACCTATTCTGCAGGTCCTAGTGGAGGGCAAATTAACAGAGATTATGGCAGACACTGGAGCAGGTTTTTCCTGCATAAAGCAAAAATACGCCGCTCACTTACCCCAGTCTGGACAGTATGTTCGGACGGTCGGATTCTTGGGAAAAAACAACCGATAGCATATTACTCTAGAGCTCTTTCGCCGGTAGAGCAGGGTCTGCCACCTTGTTATCAGGCCCTGGCCGCCGCACATTTGATGTATGAGAAGGCAACGGCCGTGACAATGGGATATGACATTTGCATTTGGACACATCACAAATTGGCAAACTTGAAAGAGGCAAATTTGTTCTGACCAGCCAACGGCAACAGGCTTACATGAGGCTCCTGCAGTACTCGGACGTTACGATAAAAACATGCCACGGCAGTAACCCGGCGGATCTGGTACCACTCCCGAGCGAGGGTCAACCGCATGAGTGTGAGGTGGAAGCGACAGGCTTTCGTGAAACTCCGTCCTGATTTGGGAGTCGACCCGCTCGCGATAGCAGAACTCTCACTTTTTGTGGATGGGTCCTGCTATCGGGAGGGGGAAAATTTAAGGTCAGGATACGCCGTCGTACAGTGCAAACCTAACGGAGAAACACTAACAAGAAAGGCCGGACAATGCATGCAACCATGTTCGGCCCAGCTTGCAGAACTAATAGCACTAACAGAAGCATGCATAATAGCTAAAGATCGCACGGTTAACATCTTTACAGACTCTGCGTATGCGCATGGCGTATGCCACCTATTCGCGGCCATTTGGAAGGCAAGAGGCTTTAAGAAATCGGACGGCTCACCGATCCTTCACCACAAGCAGGTTGTGGCGCTTATTCAGGCTGTAAAGTTGCCCAAAAGCATTGCTATCGTAAAGTGCCAGGCACACAGAAAAGACCTGTCCTTTGTGACGACGGGAAACAACGCGGCGGACGAGGCCGCGAAGGCGGCGGCTGCGGTGCCGTCCACGGCTGTTCTGATGTTTGCGGCCGAACTGACGACTGAGGTAACTGAGGATAATTTGAGTGATCTTCAGGACTCAGCCACACAGGCCGAGAAACAGTCGTGGACGGAGAGGGGGGCTGTAAGGGGGGCAGATGGTCTGTGGAGGAGTCATAACGGTTTGATAGTCGCCTCCATCGATCTTCTGTCCTTAGTGATACCTGAGGCTCATGGTGTTGATCACTGTGGAAGAGCAGAGACCCTGAAACGAATCACGAAAATGGGATTTTGGTCCCCAAAGCTTCAGGCACAAATTGACGTTACACTAGCCAGGTGTTTAACATGCTTACAGGGCAATGTGCGCAAAGGAGTACCGACAGTGGCGGCTTACACACCCCTCCCTGAGGGACCATTCAGACATCTGATTATGGACTATACAGACATGATAACGCCAGTGCAGGGCAAACGATACCTCCTGGTAGTAGAGGACTGCTTTAGTCGCTGGATTGAGGCCATTCCATCTAAACACAAGAACGCGGACACAGTGATCAAGTTCCTGTGTCGCGAGGTCATTCCGAGATTTGGAATTCCCACGATATTACAAAGCGATAATGGCCGCGAGTTCATCGACAAGGTGGTTAAAGGGCTGATGCAGAAATTAGGTATAAGACAGCGCCTTTCCTGTGTCTATAGTCCCGGGTCGCAGGGGAAGGTGGAAAGGGCCAATCTGGTCATTAAAAACAAACTGTTGAAAATCTGTATGCAAACTAAGCTTAACTGGATTGATGCTTTGCCGCTTGCTCTGATGGCTATTAGAAGCAGCGTAAACCGCCAAACACAGCTAACACCGCATGAAATGCTTACAGGCCGCAGCATGCCAGCACCGCCATTTAGACACCTGGCTAGGGGCCCGGCATTAGATATTTTTGAGCAAGATCTGAAAAAATATCTTCAGCAAGTGACTAAAATACATGAAGCTGTGTTTCGACAGGAGCAGAGAAAGGAGAGAAAGGGGGAGAAGGAGGCGGAGAAGGAAGCCACCAAACCGAGACTGATCCCTGGGGACTTGGTCTTCGTAAAGGTCCACAAGAGAAAGTGGTCATCACCCCGGAGAGAGGGCCCGTACGAGGTGATCCGATCGACTGGAACGGCAGTCCAAGTCAAAGGATCAGCGACCTGGTTCCACTTCAATCACTGCATAAAGGCCAGCGGCGATCTCTTGGGGGATACAATCGATCGCAGTTATGCAGAACCCGACATGGAGGGTCCGAGACGGCAACTGGAAGGTGCAGTGCCTGCTGATGCTCCCGCAGATGTTGGCAGCAGTGTGCGGACGGTCGGCCGGGCACAACGACGTCATTAAGAACCGTCACGGTCGACCCGTCCTTGAGGATGACGGGTTTGAGTGGGTAGGAGTCCCACGGGGTCCCGCTCAGGCTCAAGTACCAGCAGACTTTCATGACCAGGCTCAGAATCAGGCGCCCCCTTTTCCCTCCATCGAGGAAAGGGGGGAGAAGATAAGACTACAACCAAACGGGGTGTTTCCCGTAGGACCGCAAGGGCATGTTTTTGATTTTGACCATTCCCCCGTTACAGGCGGGGATACTTACCATTATACTAACGAGCATCGGGTTGTGGGGGTAGATAGGAGAGTTGAGCCTGTCCCGAACCAATCACAGGGGACAGGGGTGAGGGGAAAAAGGGAGGTCAAGGACACTGAGTCGGAAGAGGTGGGGGGACAGGATATGTTCCAGAGGACAGCCGGAACGTTGAGGGACTCAGTGGGCTCACTCTGGGCCAGGTTGAGGGGTTTGCTTCCTTCCGGGGAACAAGATGGGGGCGACTATGACTATGACGAGGAAGACCCGGAGGCTGACCCGATGTATAGGGCGGCTTTAGGGAATGAGTGGTTTAAGTGGGTCCAGTACACGAGCGCGCAGAATCAGATAGAGGATTGTTATGTCTGCTCCAAGGCACGTCCGGATAGGCTGCTGGTGAAGGGCACGAAGTTCAGTTGGGCTCAGTGTGACAGGGACGCAGAGGCATGGGAGGGGCCCCATAATAGTCGCCCTTGGTGCGAGGCAGAGTGTTTGGGGTTTCTCGGCTCTAGTCGTTTTAAGGCGGCAGGAAACGTCACGGATTTCAAGGATGTCACTATGCGGGAACGGTGTAGGAAATTGGATGTACGTGTGCAGGGGGTAGCGACGGGGTTGCCAATACCCAGAGGTGTCAAACTATGGCTGACCAAGGATTTCGAGTGCTTGCAAAAGGAGGGGACCCGGGATGTAGGGGAGGTGGCAGAGGGGCGGTGCACTACTATTTGGAGCATCACGACTAACTGTACGAAAGAAGGAAAGTGTGGACACGGGGTCGTGTTAAAGGGAGTGGATACCAACCCACGGCCTGTAGCTTGCCCTTTTCATGTCCAGGATATGGCACTGGCGGACCAATACTGGCTCTGCGGCGGTAGGAGGTTGAGGAATACACTTCCTTTAGATTGGTCAGGTAGATGTGCCCGGGTTCAGGCGATCATGCCAATGGTGGTCCTACCATTATCAGTGACGGAAGGACCTTCTGAGTCTCCTATCTCTCGAACGAAGCGTAGCTACAAGGCAGACCCAAGGGTGTATCTGGACAGCATAGGACAGCCAAGGGGCATTCCAGCCGAGTTCATGGCTAAGAATGAGATTGCGGCAGGGTTTGAGTCTATTCTGCCATGGATATCGGTCAATAAGAACACCGGGTGGATCAACTATTTGTTTTACAATCAGCAGCGGTATCTCAATTACACCGAGGAGGCGTTGGATGCAATGGGGGACCAGATGCACGCGACCAGTACGGTGGCGTGGCAGAATAGACAGGCTCTGAACTGGTTAATGGCGGAGAAGGGTGGAGTCTGTTCCATGTTTGGACAGTACTGCTGCACATTCATTCCGACGAATGTGGGGCCAGGGGGAAAGTTCTCCGAGGCCATGGCTAAGCTGAAGGATTTGAGGGAGGAATTGAGGGGGAATTCTGGCCGGAATGAAGAATGGTGGGGGAGTGGGGTGTTGGAAAGATTGGGACAGTGGGGAAGCATAGTGATGCAGACGGGGATATCCATCGGGGTGGCAGGGTTGATATTGGTTCTCCTTTTCTGTTGTGGTATGCCTCTCTTGGGTAGGCTGGTAACTTCACACGTAACGAGCCAAATGCTGATGGTGGGACAGAAAGAGATTGAGCCACAAATCGGGCCATATCCTCAGCTTTATGCTGCCTTAGAGGGAGACGAGGGGATAGAGGATTAGGGGTATGGTGAGGTAGGGACATTTTCTTTTTGTTGGTTCTTTCCTTTAAGAGTGACGGGGGATGGTCTGAGCGCAGTTTTGTTGGTTTATTCCTTTAACTAGGAATTTTAGTCTGATTTTCTAATGATCCTTCGGCATAGAGATTGCAACCATTGAAAATCATTGCATTGTTTTTTATTTTTTTATTATTTTTTGTTTATTTTACTTGTGGTCCTGGTCAAACCGGAATGGGAAGGGGCATCGGCAGAGTGTCGGTTCTGAGCCTGAGGAAGCATTGAGAAGAAGTGGTCGGGGGATCGGTTCTGGGGACTGGAGGGACAAAAGGGGGGGGCTAACGCAGTGGGCAAGATGGGCACCTCCCGTCGAAGATGGGGGGACACGTGGTGAGGTCGGTACCAGCGCCTCCCGTCCAGGCATGGGGACATGCTTCTACGAGGACTGGAGGTGTGGCGTGGTGGTTGCTGTATTGGCAAAATGTGACTTTTGGCAATACGGTGAGGAGACTATGGCGTGGGCATGGAAGGGGGGCTGAGCGATGGACACTGGGACTCAATGTTATGGAAGAGACAATGTCATTTTTTTGGGAGGGATGTTCTATGTTTAGTTCTGACGGTCAACTTCTCCTTTCCCTGATGAGAGTCGCGGTTTCCGGCCGGAACTGTGGCTCATTTGGTAAGCGGTGGAGGTTGGGGGGATTTGTCTGTCAGGTTAGGATTATAAATTTTTTTTATTTTTTTTTGATGTTTTATTATTACTCTTGTTTTGAGCGGTTTTGTGTTTATTGTGAGAACGGTAGTCAGCTTTTGTTGGTCCGTTAGGGGTCCAGTGAATGAAGTAAGGTTTCTTGTTTAGTTAGACGTTCACATTTTCTTGGTTATATGATTTGGGTGGGACTAGGGATAGCCCCAAATGGGGGAATGTTGGGGAAAATGTGTATACGAGGGTGGAGGTAGGAAAGGGGTTAGTCTTGACTAGTTTAATATAGGTCAACTAGCAGGGCTCAAAGACACTAGGGCGACAGTCTGGCTGATGTTCTTAAAACAGCCTCAAGATAGTGGATGGACATTTCAGTACATCATATCTGTGTTCTAATCTTGTGTCTTTTCTCTCTTACACACATACACAGCACACACACAGACACAGCACACACACACAGACACACACAGTCGCACAGACATACACACCGGCACACACACACAGACACACACACACATACACACACACACACACAAACACACATATCTCACTCTCTCTTCATGTTCTTAATGTTTTACATCATATCGTGTGTGGATATCATATCTTGCTTATCTCTCCTCATGTTCTCTCTCTCTCCAATGTTAAATCTACGTATCATCTTAATGTACGTCATGTCAGATCTGACATGATGTGACACGTCATCATATCTGTCATGGGGGCAGGACTGAGAGGGGATTTAGGGACAGGCAAAGGGTTCCAGGACAGAGTGTTTTTGTTCAAGCTGTGGCGATCATCTTTGACCCATAGCTCTTGCTGTTAACGAACTTCTTTTCTTAAATAAATTACCTATTTGTTACAATTGGAAATATCGTCTCCTGCTGTGTCAAACAACCTTTCCACAACAATATGAAAGATGGGGTCTTAACACGGTGACAGAGAGAATCCACTCGTCCAGAACACACAGGGATCACCAGTGTCAATGGTCGCGGCCCACTAGTTAAAACTATAATGGTCGCCAGACCAAGGCCTTCTGTCGCCTAGACGGCTAAACAAAGGACCCTAGCCTGGGGCCGGTTTCCATAAACTTTGTCTAGTAGCCCCCATAGCACTAACAGACAAGTGGAGCCCGCCAGCAAACACTACTCACCCAACCTGGAACGCACCGCTCCTCACAACAGCGGCATGTCCGACAGTTCAGCTGTGGCCTGACAGGTTTCACCCCAACAAACACAGCAAGGAACTGCAGTTGAGAAGCATGCAGCGGCGTGCTCCCAATACGAAAACCGGTGGAGGGTTTGTAGAATGATCATCATCTTCTAGACACTCCAGTACGAAGACAATATCGCCGTATTTTCTCGAAAATAGTGAGAGAGAAAATAAAGATATGATGTCAACGTATCCTTGTTTCCCAAGCTGTTCCTAATCCAATTTCTTCCATCATGGTGTCAAGTGTGGGGATCTACCGAGGCACCTCTTCCTTGTGGTGAAAGCGAGAAGGAGGAGAGCAGGTGACCACACACCTGCTTATGAAGGTAAGCTGATGAGGGGTGTGGTCAGACTAATACTGGTATTAGAGGTACATTTGTGGTTTATTCAGTACGCGTGCACGTACGCGAGATAGTGCAGAAGGCGAAGCCAAGCTAAGCCACTAACGATACAGAACTTGAATTCCATCATGTCTGTGTGCTCACAAGGCTCACAAGCTCACAAGGCTGTTGTCACAATGTAAATAAGAATGTGCACTGAAAAGTTACAGTATGTAGTTGGTTGATTGTATGACAGTCAAATGATTTTGTTTTATTGTGTTTTTATATTAAGCTGTAGTGTAAAGCACCCTGTCCATTCGTGCTGTGAAGGGTGCTATATAAATAAAGGTCATTCATTCATTCATTAATTCATTCATAAACCCTTACAAAAAGTATCTGTTTTATTTAATGAATTGAAAACATGCAGCATGCCTTTCCTCCCGGCAGCAACAACAGTGGAATCCCTTTCTATTCACATAACTGCATTTGTGATGGAGCTTTGACAGCTACATGGGTGGTACAGTAATAACAGTCTATTACTCGATCCATTTACAATATCACGATGGACCGTGCCATGTAGCCTATGTATAGCCTGCCTATGTGATCAATAAAAACGCGAACTTGAATCCCATCATCATATTTATATGTTGTGTCTGTCCACTATGTTTATTACTTTGTTATTTCCCCCCCATATCTATGTAAAGCGACCTTGGGTCTCTTCAAAGGCGCTATATAAAATTAAGCTATTATTATTATTGTTATTATTATTATTATTATTATTATTATTATTATTATTATTATTATTATTATTATTATTATTATTATTATTATTATTATTATTATTATTATTATTATTATTATTATTATTATTATTATTATTATTATTATTATTATTATTATTATTATTATTATTATTATTATTATTATTATTATTATTATTATTATTATTATTATTATTATTATTATTATTATTATTATTATTATTATTATTATTATTATTATTATAATAAAAAAAAAATACTGTCTTTTACTTTTAGTCTCAGTGAAGTTTCAACGGAGCGAAGTAATCTATTCTAACCAACAAATTTAAGTAGAAAGCATTTCGTTGTGGCCAATCTTATTTGGAAACATGACACAAAATAATAGTATGTCGCTTTTTATTTGAAACAATATTTAATCGCGTTTGGAGGTGGGTGTTCTGCGTCTGCCCCCCCCGTGCCAAACAAGCAGGCCAACCTCTTGTTCGCGCGTGAGCCCATTATAATTACACTACTGTCGCTATTTTACAATAAACTATAATGAATTACGGGTCATACAGAAGTTGAACACGCCAGTGTTGGAAGTAATGCACGGAAGCTTATTTCCGCGTTGCAGACTGCAATAATTCTACCACCGGGCGCCCAGGTACGCATGCTCCGAGCTGTGCGTATATATACGCACAAAGTCAAGCACAAGTTCAATAGACCTATCTCAAACCCTGCCCCTTTTCTTGATCCTCCAATCACAGCTGTCGCTTACCCGAGGAAGTCCGAGGTAAGCGACAGCTGTGATTGGAGGATCAAGAAAAGAGGGCAGGGTTTGAGATAGGTCCATTTGATAAGTCCCACACTTTGCTTAGAGATTATCGTACGCACGGGTTACGCACTTATCTGTGCGTACGCAACATTGATAAATGAGGGCCCAGGGGTGTAAAAAGTACCCAGAAATTATACTTAAATTATAAATTATAAGTGAAAGTATGGGTACCGTCGCAAAATCTTACTCAAGTAAAAGTCAGAGTATCTGGCTAAAAACACACTTGAGTAAACGTAAAAAAGTTTCTACTTTTAAATGTACTTAAGTAAAAACCTTTTTTCGGACTCTATTCTAGGGCGGTATGGGCGGGTTCATTTTCCATTGATGGGGATTTGTTTTGCTGTTTTTAAATAAAGAGCGGCCGCAGGATTAATAACGTTAACGTTAGTTCGGCCAGAGAAACAAATATACTAATTAAAATGGTTAGACCTGAGAGATTTGTACTTTGTACTTTGTAGGTCTGCATTTTAAATGTAAGGAGTAAAAAGTATGTTTTTTTTCTCTGAAATGTAATTGAGTAAAAGTACAAGTATACAAACCTAATAATACTTGAGTAAAGTACAAATCTCCCAAAACAGTACTTAAGTATTGTAACAGTACAATTACTCAAGTACTTTACACCCCTGCTGGACACCTATCTATCTATCTATCTATCTATCTATCTATCTATCTATCTATCTATCTATCTATCTATCTATCATCTATCTGTCTGTCTGTCTGTCTGTCTTGTCTGTCTGTCTGTCTGTCTGTCTGTCTGTCTGTCTGTGTCTGTCTGTCTGTCTGTCTGTCTGTCTGTCTGTCTGTCTGTCTGTCTGTCTGTCTGCTGTCTGTCTGTCTGTCTGTCTGCTGTCTGTCTATCTATCTATCTATCTATCTATCTTCTATCTATCTATCTATCTATCTATCTATCTATCTATCTATCTATCTATCTATCTATCTATCTATCTATCTATCTATCTATCTATCAGCACACGCACCACGCACGCACGCATGCATGCACGCACGCACGCACGCACACACACACACACACACACACACACACACACATACACACACACACACAAGACACACACACATCCCAGCTGACCTCAAATAAGCCTACATCTCATAATACACATAACCGGAACACAGGGAGAGGATCAGTCAGTCGGCTAACTTTCATAGAGGGACTGAAAACATGTGTGTTGACATGACATAGTCATAAATACATACATGTGGTCTCAGTAAGGAACACAGAGGAAAACATGATGAGAGAGAGAGAGAGAGAGAGGAGAGGCGAGAGGAGAGGAGAGGAGAGGAGAGGAGGGGAGAGGAGAGATGAGAGATGAGAGGAGAGGGAGGAGAGAGAGATAAGGAGAGAGAGGAGAGAATGAGGGAGAGGAGATAGAGGAGAGGAGAGGAGAGGAGAAAAGAGAGA
>NW_028173245.1:5000-27475 GCF_963971535.1 Notolepis coatsorum | reverse complement strand
GTTTCCTCTAAACAGACAATTAGCTAGCATTTCTTCTGTCCCCGTCTCCTACTAGTTCTGTGATCTGAGACAGATTTTTCTCTTTGACGACGTCCTGCACAGCTGATAATGAGGACGTCACATCCGTCATGGTAGTGGACATGTTGTGTCAGTGGAGTTTTGCAGGCTGCCACTGACAACAGCTTCTTTTAAAGGTATTTTAAAGGTATAACCTGCAATGCTGTCAAACACTGACCTCTAGGCAAAAGAGCCCCACTTGGTATTGCACTTTCTTTAATTTATTTAGTTGTGGTCTGACGTGTGCGTTGAAGTATCTTATTATACTGTGCATTTCTCCAGACCTGGGCGGCTAAGTGGCGCAGTGGACAAGGCCTCGCCACTAACACAGGAGATGCTGGGTTCGAGCCCAGCTCTCTGCGTTGCTACCGCTTGGCTGGTCGTTCATACTAACACAATTGACGGTGTTAGGGGTGGGAAAGCCGGTGGGTGGGGATTGGACGTTGTGGACAGCGACTCCTACAGGTCGGTTGGTGCGCCTGTACAGCAGAATCAGGAAGTATCGGGGCAGCGTGAGCCTCCCACGCGTTACTCTCGCCACTGAGAGATCACGCTGTACAGGTGAAAAGATGCGACAGCTGCCTCCTCGTGTACCGGAGGGGACACGTGATGCAAGGCTTGGTCCTCACTGCAGCCGACCAGTGGGAGGCATAGTCTAACAACGTTCGAGACAGGGGAGGGGAGAATTGAAGGGAGAATTGGCGAGGCGAAATTGGGATGGGAGAAAAATAGAAAAATAAGGAGAAAAAGTGGATAAAAAAAGAATTTCTCCAGACCTCTCTTAGCAGAGCCTGAGGCGTGGCCAGCAGTAGCAACCCCTCCCCGATACCCACTGAAATACAACCCAAATACAAGTCAAAAACTAAAATGTAAGTTTGTGCCATGTTGTCATCTTTTGCCTTGAGGTCGCTGTTTGACTACATTACAGATTCTACCTTTAAAGTCACTGTGAAATAAAAAAGTCAGGTGAAAAGAATACGCCTGAATATTCTCAAACACTCAAATTCCATGGTTATTTACTGATTTTGATGATGATTAAAAGGGTCTCTTCAACAAAAGACAATGCTGATTTATTTTGCACATAATCTCACACACATCCAAAAACTCTAAACCGTTTTGCTCACATTCATTTAGTTTGACAGTTATTGAGAGTAAACGAGTTTGAATATGGCCACCAGTGGTGTCATCAGGGACATTATATTCTGACAAGGTATTGCTATAATTTCATGGAGCTGTAAGTCACACACATCACATGGCATCACTGGTGGCCATATTCAAACTAATTTACTCTCAATAACTGTCAACTCAGTAAATTAATGTGTCCAAAAGTGTTTTAGAGTTTTGTGGACGTGTGTGAGATTATATACAAAATAATACAGCATTGTTTTTTGGTAAAGGGCCCCTTTTAAGTAGGCTATCGGTCTCAGATAAGAATGTGCTATGGTCATAATCGTCAGTTAGACTGGACCTCTTGTTGATCTTTGGTAGACTTAGACTGTCTCTTCTACACTATTATGCGTTAGGAACTGGAGACTACTGTCTGACTACTGACTACAAAGGCGCCTCCCTCAAACTGAACAGTGACATCTCCTTAGCAAATGACCTCAATACCTTCTATGCGAGGTTTGATGCTGGTAATAACAACACCAGCTCACAAGCCTCGGCAATGGGGGGGGGGGGGGGTCGGCTGCTGATGGAGGCGCAGTGTTCAGGGTAACAGAGCATGAGGTGAGGCGGACCTTTAAAAAAGTGAATATCAGGAAGGCAGCAGGTCCAGACGGCATCCCCGGCCGCGTCCTAAAAGTCTGTGCCGACCAACTGGCCCCAGTATTCACTGACATATTTAACCTGTCCTTAGAACAGGCTGTCATCCCCACCTGCCTGAAGAAGTCCACTATTATCCCTGTACCCAAAAAATCCAAGCCTGCTTGCCTCAACGACTACCGCCCTGTAGCTCTCACCTCCATAGCCATGAAGTGCTTCGAGAAGCTAGTAAAGGGCTACATCTGCTCCTCCCTCCCCATCAACATGGACCCCCTGCAATTTGCATACCGCCCCAACAGGTCCACGGAGGACGCCATATCCCATGTGCTGCACACAGCAGCATCACACCTGGACAAGAGGCAGGGGAACTATGTGAGAATGCTATTCATCGACTACAGCTCGGCATTCAATACCATAGTCCCCTCCATACTCATAGCCAAGCTCAGGGACCTGGGCTTGGGCTATGACCTCTGCCAGTGGGTCTTGGACTTCCTGACTGGCAGACCCCAGGTGGTGAGAGCAGGCAACTGCACCTCCTCATCCATCACCCTCAACATAGGGGCCCCCCAGGGCTGTGTTCTGAGTCCCCTCCTCTACTCCCTGTACACACATGACTGTGTGGCTCAGCGGAGTAGCAATACAATCGTCAAATTTGCTGACGACACAGTGGTGGTGGGCCTGATCTCTGCCAACGACGAGAGGGCCTACCTGGAAGAGGTCAAGGTCCTGGCGGGATGGTGCCAGGAAAACAGCCTCTCCCTGAACGTCAGCAAAACAAAGGAGATGATTGTGGACTTCAGGAGGTCGGGGGTCAAGGACTACAGCCCCCTCAGCATCGACGGGGCACCGGTTGAGAGAGTCAACAGCTTTAAGTACCTCGGAGCCTACATATCCGAGGACTTGACATGGACCACACACATTAACAGTGTTGTGAAGAAGGCACGACAACGCCTCTACTTCCTCAGGCGCCTAAGGAAGTTCCAAGTCAGTCAGAAGATCCTTAAGAACTTCTACTCATGTACAATAGAGAGCATCTTGACCGGCAACATCACCTCCTGGTTTGGGAATAGCACTGCACAAGACCAAAGCAGACTACAAAGAGTGACACGTTCAGCCGAACGCACAATTGGAGGGGGGCTCCCCACCCTCCAGAACATTTACTACAAGCGTTGCAAGGGCAAGGCTAAGAGAATCATTAAAGACTCCAGTCACCCGAACAACTGCCTCTTTGAACTGCTGCGGTCAGGCAAGCGATACAGGAGTCTCAAGGCGAGCACAGAAAGACTCAGAAGAAGCTTCTATCCCCAGGCCATCAGGCTGCTAAACGAACAATGAATGAACACTACACAACAACAACCACCAAACGCACATAGCACACACATCCACACGCACACACTCACTTTAAACAAACACACTGTAGCACCCACTCCACACACTTATAGCACACACCCACTTTAAACAAACACACTGTAGCACCCACTCCCCACACTTTATATTTATGGATGAAGGATTGCACTACAACTCGTACACCTTACTGTAAATTGTACCTAAAATTGTACCTCATCCCATTTCTGCTTTGCACTAGATAGTACTGTACATTAGTACACTGCATAGTATTGTGTATTGTATATTATATGGTAACTCAGAACATTGTACATATGTCTATACCGAACACTGTGACCTCATTTTCTTCTTCTAAATTCATGCTATATTATGTTATTATGTTATTTGATACTATCTTGTCTAGCACAGTCTCTGGAGCGTAACAGTAAGAAGCATTTTGTATGAAAGTATTCTGTACTTCTGTATGACAACTATTAAAGAACTTGAACTTGTAAATGCGTTACATAGGGGGACCGATCATATAAAAAGTAAAAACCAAAGCACAGAGGTATCTTGATAAGGCTATAGAAGCTTCTGTATACACTTCAACTACGTTCAGGGTCATTCTTCTTGGAGGAAGGTTTTAGGGCTGTCTTAAATACTTCGAAGCTTCGTTCGAATATGAAAATAAAATTTGATTATTAAAAAATAAATAAATTAAAAAATATGATTTTTTATTTTTTTTTACTAAATCAACTCTGCCTCTCTTTGTTAATTACAACAAGCAATGATGTTTGTTATTTAAGATGAGGTCGGACTCGGCACTGACAGATTTTTGTTCATTGTGCTGCTTGTATAAAGCCTCAAATGACGGCTGCTTACAATATTTCATGAAAGCAAAGTGTTTAGTTTGTCTAAGATTTAAAAAGGTTTAAACTTTACAGCACTGACAAAGTCGAACAAAGTGCTGTACAAGTCCCACAACATAAAAAAAAAAAAGAAAAAAAAAAGATTTTATATTAAACTTATTTTTATAATTTTTTAAGCTTCTAATTTAAATCGAATCTCGGCCCTGAAGCTTCGAATTCCAAAAAAAATTCGAAGGTCAGCCCTAGAAGGCTTCCAAATCAAAAGGGCACTGCCCTCTTAGAAGGAGCTCTGAGGGGAGATAGTGTAAAGGTGTGGCCCAAGGCTTTAGGGATGATCTTCCATTGCCCCTTAAGTACTTATTCTTTCATGGTGAGAACATTGGAAATCTCTTTGTACCAAAGCGTGGTGGTAGGTGGGCCGTCTTTAATCCAATTAATTAAAATACACGTTCGAGCTACAAGTAGGAGCTTATCGAATAGTGTATAGTGCATCAAAGGGAGCGTGAGCTTCTTTGAGGGTAGACCCAGGATGAAGACTCCTGTATGCTTCTTTATTTTCACTTAGAATATATCTCTTAGTTCACAGGAGGAGCCAAGAGCTGATGGCAGCCAATTAAGGAGATCATGAGGTTATGTGGCCTTGATGTCAGAGACTGATTGGGACTGATTGGGAACGTGGCCAGGAACATCGGGGAACCTCCTATTATTTATGATTAGACGTCCTGGGTTCTTTAACGATCGACGTGAGTTGGGACCTGGGTTTAATTGTCTCCTCTGAAGGACGGCACTCACGCAGCTGTACGGTGTCCCCATCACCATAACAGGGGACGTTGTTACTGCAGAGTGCTCCCTGCTGCCGGACAACAACACCACTTTCCAACAGCGACCATGGCCCGGGGCTCGAACCCACAAACCTCCCCATCGTGAGGTCAGAGCCCTGCCCGTTTAGCCACACAGCTGATGTTATCACGACCTCTCACCTCTATAATGTCTGCCTTGGCATGAATATATATATATATTATATTCAGATTCAGATTCCTTTATTGTCACTTATTTCAGTAATTTACAGCAAGAACAGTGATAATCTATTTATTGTGGTCCCTCAACCACACCGACCTCATAATATGAGCATATAAACCTTTTTACATACCTGTATATACTATATCTATATCTGTATATATCCCTTACCTACTTACTAGTTATACCGCTGGCCAGTATGGCTTACTACTATATAGTTTTAATACCTGTATCACTATGGATAATAATACTATAACACTGTACTAATGTACATACATCTGATTAGCACTATTACTCAGTAGTACTTATTTATATTTACTCACTCAATCAATCACTTGTACATTGTATATCACTATTGCACTTTACTATACATTTGCACTCTGGTTAGATGCCAATTTATTTCCGTTGTATTGTACTTGTGCTGTATGATGGCAATACGTTTGAATGTAATCTAATCGAATGAGCCTTCAGATAAAGAATTGTTTTAAAGTAGTAAAGTCAATAGCGGTCGGGTGGCTTAGCAGAGATTGCGCTCGTCACCAATGCAAGAGGCTGCGGTCTCGACTCCCGGAGTCAGCATTGCCTGCGGCTAGGGCCGATCGTCATACTAACTCGTTTGGCTGAGTTAGGGGGGAGGGAAGTCGTGGGTGGTAATCTGGCGTTGTGGACAGCGACGCCTACAGGTCAGGTCTGGGCGCCTGCTCAGCGAAAGGCAGGAAGTGGTGAAGGCAGCGTGACCTCCTACGCGTTACGCTTCACCAATGAGAGTCCTCGCTGCCAGGTGAAAAGATAGCCGCTGGCTGTCTCTGCATGTGTCGGAGGAAGCATGTGGTAGACTTCAGGGTTCCCTTGTACCGACCAGTAGGGGGAACATGCGCACAACAACCAGGTAGGCGAGGGGGGGAAGTGGCATAACGACTAAAATTGGGATGGGGAGACAAGCATAGAAAATCAGGCAGAGAAAAAGAGGATTAAAAAATAAAAGTAGTAAAGTCAAGTCCGGTCACCGTGTACCCTGTGCCGTGTACCGTGTTGGGAGTACAGCAGAAGAATCAGAAGAATCATCTTTATTGTCACATCATTTTATTCTGTTACCAACATAGATGAGTGACTTGCTTTGTTCTTGGTTCCTGGGCCTAGCAGCATCAACATGAAGTAGTATATATATTATAAAGATGCAAATAAATGAGCAGCATAGCACATACAAAATAGCACGCATTTACAATGCAAGTATCATAATATACAAATAAAGTTATTATTAATATACAGTGTTGGTGTGGTGGGTGCAAAGAGGCAGTAGAATCAGTGATACAAGTAGCTCTGGCCCCTTCAACAAAGTAGTACATCTCCTGCACATACTGTACTCTACTCAACCTCTACTGTCTTTAATTATATACGTAATTTACGTGTATATCGTTTTTTACATAATGACATTATAAGACATCACTCATCACTCCACTTTATTCTGTATCTGAAGGATTCTGTTACTTCATTGTTAGCAACATTATACTAGATGGATAGATGGAGTTGATATAGAGAGAGTTAATGAATTTCGTTTTCTTGGTGTGATTATGGATGATAAATTAACATGGAAATCGCACATAGCACACGTTAAACAAAAATGTATTTTTGTTATGAATAAAGTAAAGGATGTGTTGTTAGAGTATGAGGCAATGAGAACACTCTACTGCTCACTCATCTCACCTTATATCAGTTATTGTGTTGAAGTATGGGGGAATACTTATGGGACTAATATAAAACCATTATATATATACTACAGAAGAGGGCTGTACGAATCACACATAAAGTGAGTTATCGAGAACACACAAATATATTATTTATTAAATCTAGAATAATTAAACTTGAAGACATGGTTAAGTTTCAAACAATGTTAATTATGTTTAGGGCAAGAAATAATACACTGCCAGAAAAACTACAAAATCGTTTTCATTTAGAAAGTGAGTTTAGTAGGAGAAAATACAATATCAGTTTGCACGTACCACACTTAAACAGATGTGTCCTTCAGTTATTGGTGTAAAGTTGTGGAATTCTCTCCATAGCGAGCTTAAAGGATAACTCCAACATTTTGGGAAATTAGCTTATTTAACATCTTCCCTGGAGTTAGACAAGAAGATACATACCTTTTTTGTCTCTGTGCGTGCATTTAGCTTTGGGAACAGACGCTCCGTTAGCATAGCTTAGCTTCATCACTGGAAGTGAGGCAGGACAGTACCCTGACGTTCCCTACAGGTTTGTTGATATTCTCATTCCTTCAAAGGATCTGAACCGATTGAAGTTTATGGATACCATGACTTAAAATCCTCTTACCTTGACGATTAAAAGCCTCCCCAATTTAGAAAACAGTAATCCAATGGCTGGTATTGATATACTACTAACTACTGCACGCTAACGGAGCTAACCGGACACTCAAGCAGATAACGAGAGCAATGACTTCCTTTCTGGGGGGTTTCAAAATAAAAGAGCGACGTCTATAGCAGTGGAAAACGTTTATTTTGTACATTATCTAACGTTAACACGAACCTAAACTAAATTTAGGTTAGTTGTAACGTTAGTTTAGGTTCGTGTTAACGTTAGATAATGTACAAAATAAATGTTTTCCGCTGCTATAAACGTCGCACTTTTATTTTGAAAACCCCAGAAAGGAAGTCATTATATTTGCTTTACACATCCTGTTCTGCGTTAGCTCCGGTTAGCTCCGAGCGTCCAGTAGTTAGTAGTATATTATCAATACCAGCCATTGGATTACTGTTTTCTAAATTGGGGAGGCTTTTAATCGTCAAGGTAAGAGGATTTTAAGTCATGGTATCCATAAACTTCAATCGGTTCAGATCCTTTGAAGGAATGAGAATATCAACAAACCTGTAGGGAACGTCAGGGTACTGTCCTGCCTCACTTCCAGTGATGAAGCTAAGCTATGCTAACGGAGCGTCTGTTCCCAAAGCTAAATGCACGCACAGAGACAAAAAAGGTATGTATCTTCTTGTCTAACTCCAGGGAAGATGTTAAATAAGCTAATTTCCCAAAATGTTGGAGTTATCCTTTAAGGGATGTAATAGTGTTTATCAATTCAAAAAAAAGTATAAAAAAAAAAAATTTAGTCAGTATGAAAATCAAATTTATCATTATTATTATTATTATTGAATTTTTTCTTGTTTAACTGTGGATTGTGTGTTTCTTTTATAATGGTATAAATGATTATTTGTGTAAATTAGGTTGTACGCCGACCATTAAGTAAATACTTAATAAGTTTAGGAATAAGGGGCAGGTAACTATAAGATTTATTCTTCTTCCTGCTCCTTTTGTCCATGGAATGACTATTTATGATTGTGTAATGAAGAAACTATGATTGTATGATTCCATTTGGCAAATAAAAACTCTGAACTGAACTGAACTGAACTGAACTAGTCTCACATTGCCAGACCATTTCCACATTTTGTTTGGACCCCCGTGCACTACGACAAAAAATAACCATAATCGTCTAGGGCAGAGCAAAATGCACCTTTTAAAAACAGAGTCAGGGTGAGAAGGTTTAGCGAGTGGAAAGGGAAGGACAATTCTGACAGAAATAGTCGGCCAATGGGAGGCTCATGCTCAGGGTTAACATCCTGTGACTCAGACTAGCGTTATCGGAGTCTCCAGAGAGATTCTGTATGAAAGTATGAACATTAGGACTTACTGTTTTCACACCAACAACATGCACCGGGATGGCTGTTCATAACCTGAACCTTACTGGAGACCTGACACCTCACCATAGCCTCGACTAGAGAGGAAGATCTCGCCCAGGACATCCCTGGAGAGTCTCCCCTAGCGTTATAGCGGCTAGCGTTAGCACCCCGGCAGTGTGCAGGGTTACCTTAGCTGGCTGTCTGGGCTGTTGTCCAATTCTGCACTTCCATCTAATTGACATGGGTAATTATTTATTGATGTGTGTTTATGTGCGTGTGTAGGCGGGTGTGTGTGTGTGTGTGTGTGTGTGTGTGTGTGTGTGTGTGTGTGTGTGTGTGTGTGTGTGTGTGTGTGTGTGTGTGTGTGAGAAGTGTGTTTGTTAGGTGATGTGCTTTTGTTCATCTTCTGTGTGTTCATCTTCTGTCATGTGAAACTGTGTGTGTGTGTGTGTGTGTGTGTGTGTGTGTGTGTGTGTGTGTGTGTGTGTGTGTGTGTGTGTGTGTGTGTGTGTGTGTGTGTGTGTGTGTGTGTGTGTGTGTGTGTGTGTGTGTGTGTGTGTGTGTGTGTGTGTGTGTGTGTGTGCGTGCGTGCGTGCGTGCGTGCGTGCGTGCGTGCGTGCGTGCGTGCGTGCGTGCGTGCGTGTGTGTTACAATTAGTATTGGGACAGCAATATCAAATTGTTCAATTTGTCTTCCTTTGTGATGATCACATTTTTATTTCAAATAAAATAACTTGGATCCGGTAACGGTTCATAGCGCCGGCTTGTATTTCCTGTGCCCTTTTTGAATATATATATTGCACTACATATACACAAGTCTCCTAATTTCAAGTCATCATTAGTACTGGAACTGATTACTGTCACGTGTTTCAAATTATGTTTCATATTTATTCACATTATGTTACTCAGATATCATCTGTAGATGGTATTTAGGGGTGTTGAACTGTATTTTCTTGACTTTAAGTATTCTATAGAATAAAGAGACCATATACAACAAGATATATATCGTTGTAGTGGTAAGCCTCACATTGCTGCCAAATACACCCCTGCTAGCCTGGGATTGAATCCCACCGGAACCTTCTCTCCTGTGTCTCCTCTACTCTGTCTCCCTCTCACCCTACCTTCTGTCTCAACAAAGAACCTTCTCTCCTGTGTTTCCTCTACTACTCTGTCTCCCTCTCAGCCTTCCTACTGTCTCAATAAAGAACCTTTCTCGCCTGTGTCTCCTCTACTCTGTCTCCCTCTCAGCTTTCCTACTGTCTCAACAAAGAACCTTCTCTCCTGTGTTTCCTCTACTACTGTGTCTCCCTCTCAGCCTTCCTACTGTCTCAAGTCAAGTCAATTTTATTTATATAGCACGTTTCCAGGCAGCGGCAGCTGGCACCAAAGTGCTTCACAGGCAGGTTGATAAAAAAATTATGTGATGCAAGATATAAGATTAAAAACATAATAAAGCAATGAAAGTAATAAAAACTAAATAATATGATGCAAGATATAAGATTAAAAACATAGTAACGCAATGAAAGTAATAAAAACAGGTAGGACACAGAAAAACAAAGAGGATAGAAGGGCCAGGGGTCTAGTGGTGATTAAGTGGGGGGGAAGGCCAAGGAGAACAGGTAGGTTTTTAAAAGTGATTTAAAAGCCTGCACGGTCTGGGCGGTCCGTACGCTGAGGGGGAGGCTGTTCCACAGTCTAGGCGCTGCGGTGGAGAAAGCTCTGTCTCCCCTAGTCTTGAGCCTAGTTCTAGGCACCACCAGTAGCAGCTGGTCAGCTGATCTGAGGGATCGGTGAGGGGTGTGGCGGTGCAGGAGTTCGGACAGATAGGGAGGAGCCGTGCCATATAGTGATTTAAAAACATTTAGGGCTAATTTGATCCTAAAGCGGACAGGCAGCCAGTGGAGCGAGGCCAAAACTGTGCTGATATGTTCATGTTTTTTTGTTTTGGTGAGGAGGCGTTCTGCAACAGTTGTAGGCGGCGAAGCAAGGATTTGTTGATGTCCGTGTAAAGGGCATTGCAGTAGTCGAGGCGAGTGGTGACAAAGGCATGTCTCAATAAAGAACCTTCTCTCCCTTGTCTCCTCTACCCGTTCTCCCTCTGAATAAAGAACCTTCTCTCCTGTGTCTCATCTACTCTGTCTCCCTCTCAGCCTCCCTACTGTTTCAATAAAGAAAAGGCATTTAGAAGAACGGACTGCCCATTTATAAAAATGCCAACAGTATCAGTACTCACTGTAGTTCTTGTCTTGAGATAGATGGAGTGTAAAATCCCATAGTTATACAGTATCTCAATCCCTTTGTGTTAGAAAATGGATATGTTCCATTTTCTAACCTTCAACTTTATTCAGCTGTTCATATGGAATGTGGACACAGCTGAGGAGAGCACAAAGACATCAAAGAGATGAGTCTCTCTATCTCTCTCCCTCTCTCCATATCTGTGTGTGTTCATGCTTGCATGCAGGCAGGCACTCGAAGACTAATGCCTGTAAGCCTGTAATGGAGAGGGTCCCTAGCCTATTTGGCAGGTGTCCCAATATGGAGGTCAAACGTTTCCTCTGATCCCCGTGGTTTAAAGGATAACTCTGATATCTTTTTAACCTGGCCAGTACAGAGAGACTCAGAAGGGTTTTCACACATCCACATGCACACACTCACTTTAAACAAACACTCACCTTAACACTCACTTTAGACACTTTAACACTACATTATATGTATCTATTATTAAAAGATTTGCACTACATCCATTCCTCATTTGCATTTGCACCTTGCCTATTGTATAGTGTTATTCCTCCTTTACTTTTTTTTACTGTATGAAGCACATTCTCAGGGGCTCATACAGAACAAAGCATTTCACTGTGAAGTACATGTACATTTATATGTGACAAATAAAAAACAAACTTGAAAACTTGAATGAATCAACCAGTTTTACATGATAAAGGTAGGGCTGGGCCATATGGCCTCTAAATGATATCGTGATATTTTTTGGCCATATCACGATACATATCGCGATATTTTGACATTTCCTCTAAAGCACTTAAACATGCTTGATTTAACCCTTTGATGCATACAGTCACGCCAATATGATGATTATAATAAGTCCCTGCAACATATGTTTGCATTATTAAACCATGAAGATGCTTTAAAAAATTATTGAATGAAAATGTACTAAGAGTATAGTCTACTGACACACTAATACATTTTTTTTTTTTTTTTTTTTTTTTTTTTTTTTACATCTAAGACTATTTATATAAAAACTCTTGGGTGCCTAAGACTTTTGCACAGTAGGTTACTGTGTTTTCTATCCACTTTAGCCAAACACACACACACACACACACACACACACACACACACACACACACATATATATATATATATATATATATATATATATATATATATATATATATATATATATATATATATATATATATATATATATATATATATATATATATATATATATATATATATATATATATATATATATATATATATATATATATATATATATATGTCTATATATATATACACACACACTGTGAAAAAATTATAATCACACACAAAGGGATAATGGCTTATAGCAGACTTAATGATTTTAGAATATTGGAATGCGAAATAATGAATGCACCGTGTGTGCACCCTACAACCATGTATCTCCAGTCCTAGTGTGCACCCTACAACCATGTATCTCCAGTCCTAGTGTGCACCCTACAACCATGTATCTCCTGTCCTAGTGTGCACCCTACAACCATGTATCTCCTGTCCTAGTGTGCACCCTACAACCATGTATCTCCAGTCCTAGTGTGCACCCTACAACCATGTATCTCCAGTCCTAGTGTGCACCCTACAACCATGTATCTCCAGTCCTAGTGTGCACGATGTGTATCTGTCCAGCTATTTCTCAGAGACCCATATATTTGGCTGAATAATCTGGTCAGTGGCGGCCTGTAGTAATTGGATTACAGCTGTCCAGGGAGGCTTTATTCCAGATTACACAGATTATGACCCACAACATTCGGCACAGCAGCACGGCTTAAAGAGCATCAGCCGGCCTGTGACGCGGGGGAAGCGGCATGTAGTAGCGGCTAACACTTGTAAACTGTGTGGGGCATTGGGGTGTTAGCTAAACCCTATACAATTTCCAACCGCTACGAAGGGTGCATTTACAACACAAGACAAAAGTGTTCATGATCATGGGAAGCCACAATATCTTAATTAAAATTGAAGCTGGATGAATGGCCCTGCTCTCAATCAATCGACTCCTGCTCTTCTTCATTACAGCTCACGGTTGTGATGTTCGTTGGCATGGCGACCGTCTGGTGACCAGTCTACAAGTCCCATTATTCTGTTCTCTACCACCTCTTGCTTAGCTCCAGCTCCTCCTGGTCCAAAACCTTCTCCATGTTTCCAGTTATTTTGGTGCACTCCTCGCTCAGTTTTCTCCAAGTTATCCACACAATGCATGTCATATTTTACACAGTTGGACAGATGTTTCATATAAAATGTTTTAGATTTCACAATCCTGGTGTAATGTGCTCCACCCCCTACCCATACCGTCATGCGGTGGTTAATATGTTGGCCCCTTCATAATCACATTTAGAACCACACACATTTAATCACAGTGATTATATTTGATTACATTAATGTTCCTCCGTGATTATCAGTCACATTAACATGATTACATACAGTGAGTGTATAATCATTACACATGCCTTTAAGCTGTTTTTAAATCACTTACAGTTTGGAAGCACAGGGTGCCTGCTGGGAACAGTGAAAAATGAAGTCTTTCACACTTTCTACCAACACCTTCTAGCAGCATGGTGCTTCAACCATTTATTCTGACTTTAGTAACACTGAGTTAGGAAGTTGAAACTTTCCAATAGATATACGACACAACATAAGTACCTGTCATTACATTTATATATTGACATACCGTTCCACATACTGTTACCCGTGTAGACAAAGGCCCAACAGAACAGTCCAACAGAACAGTTCAACGGCTCAACAGAACAGTTCAGCGGCTCAACAGAACATTCTGCTACATTCAGTTTCCTCTCTCTGTCCTGTATCGGTCTTTCAGCTGTTTCTGATCTAGTGCTTTTTTCTTGTAGGGTTGCCCTAAGTCAAGACAATGGTTATTTTTTAGTCAGGCCCCACTTGGGAAAAGGAAAGGATTTAGTATGTTTACAGCTCTTAACATTGTATTTAAATCTGAATTCATTTTGTTCCGCTCTGATTGTTTTGTTCCACTGGTCTCTCATAGCCAGACCTTTCTTCACATTGTGTTAGCGCTGTGCCAGCAGTCCACTAGACTAGTAGGAACAACCATAAAACTATATGGTTAGCTGGTTGGTTCTTAGGGTATAACTGGTTGGTTCTTAGGGTTCCTGGAGTTCGCTCTGGGCAAAAACACGTTTTCATTTGATGCTTCCAACACCTGGAATGCCCTCCAACTGACTCTGAAGCTGAAGGCTCTTCCTTCTCTTGCTGCATTTAAAAGTATGATTTCCGACCACTGTGTGTCAACTTGTAACTGCCGTAGCTGATTTTTATAGTGTATTCTTATTTGTTGTGCCTACATCTATGAATTTGCTGATAAACTGTGTCTTTGTTTTGTAAGGTCGTCATCGCTGTAGATTAGGGTAACCTCTGACTCACGAGTTGAAATAAAGGTTTGAAATGAAATGAAATTAAATATAAGGGAACAACATATTTTCCCCCCTCCCTCTCGTCTCCCTGCACCCCCCCCCCCCACCCGACCCCCCCCCCCCCCCCTCACTGTAGTTCCCTGCGCCCCATAGTTTAGGAACCACTGCCCTAAGATCAGCTTTGAGCCTGTCGTGTGACTGGTTTCTTGATTGCTTTTGGTTGACTGGGACTCTTTTGTCCTTCGTCACGGTAGCTCCGTTAATGTGTTCGGGACGATCTCTGGTTTTTAAACACGTGCTCAGGGATTTTCTCATAAATAACCTAAGCGGTGTCTCACTGATGGACCGTGGGATTGTGGCCATGGAACCACAGCTGGGACACCTTGTCAAGAGGTTCCAGGTACTTCATCTCTCTAGCATTATTCGCACCTCTCTAGCTCTCCTCCTGTACCGAGTCATGACACTGATTACCGTATTACAGTTTAGAGTAGAGCCATTTTATTGTGTTTCTGCTGACACTTATTGTATTATAATTTAGTGCTTTTTATCATTGTTCTGCTGCTCCTCTGCACACACTACACCTAGACTGTGACTATCATTATGATCTAGTGCTATATTGTATCATTATTTATGCTGCCACTTGGCCACTTTATTATTGCATTATAAGTATTGTTTTTTGCTGCTATTTCTATGCTATTGCTTCTGTTTTGGCCTATTTCATTGATGAGGGCAGAGGAGTCACGACAAAAACAATCTCACCTCCTCTCTGCTTACTAAAGATACTTCTCACACTAAACACAAAGATCCTCTCCCTGCTTACTAAAGACACTTCTCACACTAAACACAAATATCCTCTTCTCTCTGCTTACTAAAGACACTTCTCACACTAAACAAAGATCCTCTCCTCTCTGCTTATGAAATATACTTCTCACACTAAACACAAAGATCATCTCCTCTCTGCTTACGAAATATACTTCTCACACTAAACACAAAGATCCTCTCCTCTCTGCTTACTAAAGACACTTCTCACACTAAACACTAAGCAACATGCTTCCTCACCCTCTTCCTGGTTAACTTTAGTTTCTGGCTGAAGCTGATAATATGGATAAAAGCATCTCCTCCAGGGCAGTAGAGGTACCATGCTGAGAGTAGGTCCTCTCCTCTCCTCTCCTCTCCTCTCCTCTCCTCTCCTCTCCTCTCCTCTCCTCTCCTCTCCTCTCCTCTCCTCTCCTCTCCTCTCCTCTCCTCTCCTCTCCTCTCCTCTCCTCTCCTCACCTCTCCTCTCCTCTCTCCTCTCCTCTCCTCTCCTCTCCTCTCCTCTCCTCTCCTCTCCTCTCCTCTCCTCTCCTCTCCTATTCTCCTCTCCTCTCCTATTCTCCTCTCCTCTCTTCTCCTCTCCCCTCCTCTCTCCTATCTTATCATATATTCTCCCGTCCTCTTTCCTCTCCTCATCTCTCCTCTCCTCTACTCTCCTTTCCTCGCCTCTCCTATCTTCTCCTCTCCTCTCCTATCTTCTCCTCTCCTCTCTCCTATCTTATCATATTTTCTCCCATCCTCTCTCCTATCCTCTCCTCTGTTCTCTTTTCCTCTCCTCTCCTCCTATCTTCTCCTCTCCTTATCTCTCCTCATCTCATCTCTCCACTCCTCTCCTCTCTTCTCCTCTCCTCTCCTCTCCTCTCCTCTCCTCTCCTCTCCTCTCCTCTCCTCTCCTCTCCTCTCCTCTCCTCTCCTCTCCTCTCCTCTCCTCTCCTCTCCTCTCATTGGACCTCATGCAGCAACATTGTCATAAGTTTCCTATTAACCACTTAAGCATCGGGCAAAAATTAGGCCATTAAAAGAAATATATATATATATTTTTTTACGATTGCATACCCAAAGTAATTTCTGATTTATTATACTTTATACTTATAGCACATGCATGAGTCTGGTCTCTTTTGAAAGGTAACATTGTGAAAATCACTTTAAGTGCTAATGAAATAGAGTAACAGTGGTTTGAACACACTGAAGTAAAAGTTGTACTAGTAAAAGTACTCACATTTCTGTTTCCTGGTTGCCACTGCCATTCATTTCGAGGCTCTAGTCAAAACAAAGCAATTCCCCGGCTTTTTCTACCCCTTTCCCGTTGCGATCAGCCACAACATGGGATATCCCTGGCTCCAGAATTTCATTGGCTACAAAAGTGGTCAATAATTTTTGCCATCAGTGGTAACTGGTCCGTGCAGGACCGTTCACAACTGGATGTGGTCACTTGTCCGAATGGCTTGTCAAATGACGCTCGTCTGATGTTTCGTCTTGTAACTCGAGACTGAAAGCATGCAGGTTGAGAGTGGTGACGATCGAAAGGTGGCAAATTCAAATTTCAAACAATGCATTGAATGATTGGAAGAAACGCAGCCCGGAGCCGACAGTGTGACGGCCCGTATAATAATAACTTTATTTCTATAGCACTTTTCATACAGAAGTTGCAGTTCAAAGTGCTTCACAACAGTAAAAAATACAGGCATAAGCGAGCATAAAAAAATTATTACAAAAAGATAGAGAGGTAGCGAGGTAAGGTAAATCACAGTTTTTCAGTAATACAAATAATAAAATAGAATAGATTAGATAAGAGTGAAAAAGTGCGGTTTTGATTCAGTTTAAAATAGGCAAAAAATCGTTGAGGCATGACTGTAAATGTAAAACGTAATTTTTAACGAGACAAATATTGTCATATTTATTATTATTATTATTATTATTATTATTATTATTATTATTATTATTATTATTATTATTATTATTATTATTATTATTATTATTATTATTATTATTATTATTATTATTATTATTATTATTATTATTATTATTATTATTATTATTATTATTATTATTATTATTATTATTATTATTATTATTATTATTATTATTATTATTATTATTATTATTATTATTATTATTATTATTATTATTATTATTATTTAATTCTGAGGATGTCTGTAGAATCGACGTGATCGCCCTTAATGAGAACACAGCGCACACCAGTCTGTCCGACTTACAACTGCTCTTCCGTGCTCGTAAATCCTGCTCTTCGCTGTGTGTGGATCCCAGAGAAGGAACCGTTCGTGAAATGCCAAATTGGGCCCGAAAAGGTTGTAAGTCCATTGGTGCATGAGGACCATTGTCTCTCACATGATATATAAGTCTTTATTAAAGTCAGTGTATCAGCATCATTTCACAAGTGTGTGTGAGTGTGTGCATGTGTGCATGTGTGTGTGTGTGTGTGTGTGTGTGTGTGTGTGTGTGTGTGTGTGTGTGTGTGTGTGTGTGTGTGTGTGTGTGTATTCAGTACAGATGTCTAGATACTTCTGTTGCCATTAGAACAGACTGCAGGGCCAGATGTCTGTTTTGTCGTGTGTGTGTGTGTGTGTGTGTGTGTGTGTGTGTTGTCTCATAATGCTGTGTTGTGTTGTCTCATAATGCTGTGTTTGTAGTGTACTTGTTGGAAGATAATGAACTTTCACCACATATACACGTGCACACACACACACACACACACAGACACACACACACACACACACACACACACACACACACACACACACACACACACAACACACACACACACACACACACACACACACACACACACACACACACACACACGACAAAACAGACATCTGGCCCTGCAGTCACACACACACACACACACACACACACACACACACACACACACACACACACACACACACACACACACACACACACACACACACACACACACACACACACACACACACACACACACACACACACACACACACACACACACACACACACACCACCCACACACACACTAGAGGGTGGAGTGGTTGGAGTAAAGGAATGTGTTTGTGTATGGGGGAGGAAGGGGAAGAGGAGGAGGGGTTTAGCCTATTGGGAATAGGTGTCAAACTCAAGGCCTGCGGGCCAAATGTGGCCCGCCACGTCATTTGATGTGGCCCCCAAGAGCTCTGGTAAAAAAAATAAAAAAAATAAAAAAAATATTAATTCTTTTTTTAAACATTCAAGTCAAGTCAAGTCAAGAGTTTTATTTGTCACGGCATACAAGTATACAATGAAATGCGGGTGGTCTTGCCCGCGACGATGTGCAATACAGTGGTACAACATGTAATAGAATCCAATAAAAACAACATTGTGCAATAAACAGGTAACAGGTAACAGGTAACATGGTGTGACATCTCGGTATCTGTACATAGTTATTTACAGGGCATATAGGACATGCTAGGTAGCTTTGGTAGTGCAATACACTGTTACTGTTGTTATACTAATTTAAAGTGACCTTTCCTTTTTGGCCATAAGTGTGGGCGTGTGCGGCATGAGTGTGTGTCTGCTCATGTTAAAGTGTTAAAGTGGCTGCTAGTGTGTGAGCGTGCACAGAGTGCGTGTCGTGTGTGTGCTCATGTGTGCTTGTGTGTGGATAGATCAGTGTTCTGTGGCACTCAGTGTTCATTGTTCAAGGCTCTGATGGCCTGGGGGAAGAAGCTGAGCCTAAGCCTCTCTGTCCTAGTAGCTGGGGTTCGCAGGCGTCTGCCTGACCTCAGCAGCTGGAACAGGCTGTTATTGGGGTGGTGGGGGTCTTTCATTATTCTGCAGGCTCTGGATTTGCACCTCTTGTTGTATAGAACCTGCAGGGGAGGTAGTGCAATACCCGTGGTACGCTCGGCTGAGCGCACCACTCTCTGTAGGGCCTTCTTGTCCTGTGCTGTGCTGTTTCCATACCAGGCAGTGATGTTTCCAGTCAAGATGCTCTCTACAGCTCCGGAGTAGAAGGACTGGAGTATCTTCCCCGATACTCTGAACTTCCTTAACTGTCTCAGGTGGTAGAGGCGCTGCTTCGCCTTTTTTACGACTGTGTCTATGTGTGTTGACCATGTCAGATCCTCTGAGATGTGGACCCCCAGGTACTTAAAGCTGCTCACCCTGTCCACGGTAGCCCCGTTTATCATCAGTGGTGTGTGTGTCTCCTGGGCCCTGTTTCATGTACGTGGTTCAACTAAGTCGATCAAGATGTCCATTATCCAGCTTCAGTTAACCCGATGTTCGAAGCCGGGATTTTCCTGTTTCACAAAGGTGGATTCAGTCTCGTTAACTCAAGCCAGACTTGCGAGTCAGGCTAAATGCGCGCGGCCGTTTTAGGTGAAAAGCCAGCACGTATCGATGGCAGAGATCCTGATTCTCAACGGCATTGATTGATTAATTGATTTAAGACTTTATTGACAGATTGCAATACGGCTCAATCGCCTCGCCGACAAGTTAAATGCGTTATCTATAGGCTAATTCTAAGTCCCTCATTACCTCAATCAATCAGATTATATTTCTTTAAACTTGCCTGCTGGATTGTGCCTGCTGGATTGAATAATCAAATGAGATCTTGCTAGCGAAAATTATTAGTTAACTGTTATACAGAATTACGATACGGCTCTCTTACCCATTGATTGATGTATAGTCAATCTTTTACTTATCTTCTCTGTGGTGTAACGGGTTCTTCTTTTGACTTTCACACGGACGACCGGGGTTCAAGACCCTAGTCTTTTCCTTCTTTTTGCAATATAGGAATAATTCAATTTGGTGCACGTTGAGAGCTATATAAAGAATGACATCCTCAATGCATGTAGATTTATAATATTTTAACTTAAAACCAGGCTACTTTGGCGTATAATCATTAATATTATATTCAAAAAAATCATATTGGAAAGACCGGGATTTGAACCCGGGTCGCTGGATTGGCAGGCTTGAGCACTACCGCTGGGCCACTGGGACAGATGGGATAAATTCATTGTTTATACATTAATGAACGAGAGACCCGTGTTTAGAATATCCTTTGTTTTGAATGAAGTTTATCTCTTTATCCTCATTCATTAATGTGACGTCAACGGCTCATTCAATTTCTCAAATCCGTCAAACAGCGCATCTCATCAGACATCTTAATCCCAGTTACAATTAAAATAACCACATCATGTGTACATCGCACGAGCGAGCGCCACCGTCGCCACGGTATATATAACGTGCATTATTTAGGACAAAGTGAATTTAATATCAGCATTTTGGGTCTATTTTACATTTCAAAAGCCCCCTCTGGAAGAATGGAGCACAAAAACGTAATTCAGAATGGTATAATGCAGATCGTAGACTGTGGGAATAGTTTCAGGAAACGGGCTGTCACTTCTTTGCGGGGGCGTGGCGATAGTTCAGGCTAACTTGAACTTGAACTCTGCTTTCGACCAGGCTCAAACTTTTGGATATGTTGTCATGGTGATTTGGAAAATCCACGTATATGAAACCGGAAAGTCCGGCTAACCCAGTTATCCAGCTAAAGTTATCCGGCTAACTCAGTTATCCAGGTACAAGAAACAGGGCCCTGCTGTCCTCTCCTATAATCCACGATCAGCTCCTTGGTTTTACCAATGTTCAGGAGCAGGCTGTTGTCCTGGCACCAGCGTTCCAGTACCTCAACCTCCTCCCGGTAGGCCTTCTCGTCGTTGTCCGAGATCAGCCCCACCACCACTGTGTCATCTGCAAACTTCACTATGGAGTTGGAGCTGAACTTGGCCACACAATCGTGTGTGTAGAGTGAGTACAGCAGGGGGCTCAGAACACAGCCCTGGGGGGACCCGATGCTCAGGGTGATGGTGTTGGAGGTCTGACCCCCCACCCTGACCGCCTGGGGTCTTTGACTCAGAAAGTCCAGTACCCAGGCGCTCAGGGCGGAGCTCAGACCCAGCTCGATCAGCTTGTCCACCAGTCTGGTGGGGACTATGGTGTTGAACGCTGAGCTGTAGTCAATGAACAACAGTCTCACATAGCCCCCCTTCTGATGGTCAAGGTGAGAGAGGGTGCTGTGCAGTACCTGGGAGACCGCGTCATCAGTGGACCTGTTTGTCCTGTATGCAAATTGCATAGGGTCCATATCACTGGGGAGGGAGGCACAAATGTGGTCCTTGACCAGCCTCTCGAAACATTGCATGACCACAGAGGTGAGTGCCACCGGTCTGTAGTCATTGAGACATGTTGGGGAGGGTTTCTTCGGTACAGGGATGATGGTAGACATCTTGAAGCAGGCAGGG
Organism: Notolepis coatsorum; assembly: GCF_963971535.1. Classification (NCBI taxonomy): domain Eukaryota; kingdom Metazoa; phylum Chordata; class Actinopteri; order Aulopiformes; family Paralepididae; genus Notolepis; species Notolepis coatsorum. Next base: position 6,012 of record NW_028173245.1, on the reverse strand, counting down.
ACCACCGACTCCTCCAGGGATTGATTAAATATGGCGGTGAACACCGGGGCTAGCTGGTTGGCACAGGACTTAAGTATGCGTCCTGTTATACCATCTGGGCCTTCCGCTTTCCTGGTGTTCACCTGCATAAATGCTCTTCTCACACTGTGCTCCGACAACGAGAGAGCGTCCCCGCCCCCCCGCAGTTGTCTCACGTGACACGACAGCGTTACGTGATCTTTGTTTGTAGGCAGGGAATAACAAGATGGAGTTGTGATCGCTCGAGCTTGTAGACCCCGTCAATGGCGGAGCCGCTACCGCCTTGTAGCCGGCTCTGAACGGGGTGTAACAGTGGTCGAGTGTGTTCCTCCCTCTCGTGGAGCCTGCGATGTGCTGAAAAAAGGACGGCATCACTTTCTTCAGATTCGCCTGGTTGAAATCACCAGCCACGATCGTCGCCGCGTCTGGGTGTTTGATCTGGTGTTTATTGAGGTGGTCATGTAGTTCCACCAGCGCTTTGCTAGTATTCGCCTGTGGAGGGATATATACAGCGGTCATGATGACCGCGGTAAACTCACGGGGGAGGTGGAACGGGCGGCACAGGATTGAAAGATGTTCCATGTCTGGGGAGCATGAGCTCGAGAGAACATGTACCTCTTTGGGATTAACCCAGACATTGTTCGTGAGTAGGCAGACCCCACCGCCGACGCTCTTTCCAGAGGCTGCCGTGCGGTCCGCGCGTAGAACGGTGAAGGCGTCCGAGGGAGAGACGCTGTTGTCCGGAGTCGCTGGTTTGAGCCATGTCTCCGTGAAACACATGATGTTGATGTCTCTCATCTCCCGTTGGAAGCGGACCCTCGCCCTCAAGTCATCCATCCTTCCCTCCAACGGACGTGCATTCGCCAGAAAGATGGATGGAATTGCTGGGCGGTAAGCAGCTCTTTTTAATCTCAGCCTGATACCTCCTCGTCTCCCTCTGTGCCTCTTCCTGCCGTTTCCTTTGTCCTTTTCTTTGTTGCCGTTCTCCTGTCTG
>NW_028173247.1:0-1000 GCF_963971535.1 Notolepis coatsorum | reverse complement strand
GAAAAAGTAAATCAACAGTCTCTTTTGACAGCAACCATTTTGCGTCATAGCGGCGTAAACACAGATGCAACTAATAACATTTATTATGGTTCTATTCAGCCGGTTTACACTTAGGTGTGACAGCGCCGTTCCGGTGAGCCGGCATGCGCTACACCACGGGCCCCGGTGCTGTCACACCTAAAGGGAACGTAGCCGTAATTAATGTTATTAGTTTCACCTGTGTTTACCCTGCTGCTGCGACACGTCAACGTGGCCTCTGTGGAAAGACTGTTGACCGCTTCTGCAATATTGTTCTGTACCTTCAGCCCAACAAACCACAATGGATTTAATTGAACGAGAGAGAGAGAGAGAGATAGAGAGAGAGAGAGAGAGAGAGAGAGAGAGAGAGAGAGAGAGAGAGAGAGAGAGAGAGAGGGGGGGGGGGGGGGAGGTGTCAGAGCAGTAATGAGAGGTGGTGATGGAGGTAAGGTGCTGCAGTGCTGAGACTGAACAACACTGAGCTAAACCACTTACAGGAACGACTGCTCACTGAACCATCTGGAGCACAGCTGTATGAGTGTGTGTGTGTGTGTGTGTGTGTGTGTGTGTGTGTGTGTGTGTGTGTGTGTGTGTGTGTACTGTATGCTTGTATGTATCTGTGTGTGTATATGTGTCCATGTGTGTGTGCGTACTGTATGCTTGTATGAAAGTGTGTGTCTGTGTGTATATATATGTGCATGACGAGTGCGAGTGTCTGTGCCTTGTGATCATGCACATGTGTATACACGTCCACGACGTACATGTCCATGTACATGTCTACTGTATGTGACAGTAAGTGTGTGTGTGTGTGTTTATTGTTATTGTTATTTGCACTTACAAATTATGCAAGCAAATTATACGGAGATACGGAGAGACCGTTTGTGTTGACTCCTCGAGTTTCTGTAAATGGTGTGTGACTGTCTGCGTGTGTGACAATTCACGTATGTGTGTGTATCAGTGAATTGTGTGCGAACGTCTGGTG
>NW_028173248.1:56211-60783 GCF_963971535.1 Notolepis coatsorum | reverse complement strand
ATGACCCCTAGGCATTTTCAATAAATGTATCCTCGTCACTCGGTCGAGCTCCAGCTCTGTCACTCAATAACTTTTCCTAAAAGTACCCGTTTTATCTGGCACGGTTTCTGAAATTTCTAAATGACTTCAGGAAAATATAATTAGAACGTTATTCCACATAATGGGCCGTTGGAACAGACGGAAGTCACAGCACTTTGCGAGCGTCTAGCGCAGGGGTGGCCAACCCGTGGCTCGCGAGCCGCATGTGGCTCTTTGTGGCTCTTCCATCCAAAAAAAAAACATCACTCAAACCTACATTTCATTGTGGTAAACCTCATATTTTTATATTCAGAGGTAATTATATAGTTTACACTGTTTCTTTTTACTCATATTTCTCATATAAGCTGGGAATCAGTGGCATTTTCTCCATGGCTGTGCTAGTGTTAATAAACAAATATATTTTATTAGAAAATTATGATAAAACACATTCAAACATTACACTCTGTAACAACATATCTGCTGCTCTCTCGCGGCTCGACACATGTTTGATGAATCTGCTTTGTGGATATTAACCATGATCTTAAAACTATAGAGTGGTTAGTCCTTTATCTACACAGAACAAACAGATTAAAGCTATAGAGTGGTTAGTCCTTTATCTACACAGTCCAAACAGATTAAAGTTAGAGTGGTTAGTCCTTTATCTACACAGTCCAAACAGATTAAAGTTAGAGTGGTTAGTCCTTTATCTACACAGTCCAAACAGATTAAAGTTAGAGTGGTTAGTCCTTTATCTACACAGTCCAAACAGATTAAAGTTAGAGTGGTTAGTCCTTTATCTACACAGTCCAAACAGATTAAAGTTAGAGTGGTTAGTCCTTTATCTACACAGTCCAAACAGATTAAAGTTAGAGTGGTTAGTCCTTTATCTACACAGTCCAAACAGATTAAAGTTATAGTGGTTAGTCCTTTATCTACACAGTCCAAACAGATTAAAGTTAGAGTGGTTAGTCCTTTATCTACACAGTCCAAACAGATTAAAGTTAGAGTGGTTAGTCCTTTATCTACACAGTCAAAACAGATTAAAGTTAGAGTGGTTAGTCCTTTATCTACACAGTCCAAACAGATTAAAGTTAGAGTGGTTAGTCCTTTATCTACACAGTCCAAACAGATTAAAGTTATAGAGTGGTTAGTCCTTTATCTACACAGTCCAAACAGATTAAAGTTATAGAGTGGTTAGTCCTTTATCTACACAGTCCAAACAGATTAAAGTTATAGAGTGGTTAGTCCTTTATCTACACAGTCCAAACAGATTAAAGTTAGAGTGGTTAGTCCTTTATCTACACAGTCCAAACAGATTAAAGTTAGAGTGGTTAGTCCTTTATCTACACAGTCCAAACAGATTAAAGTTCGAGTGGTTAGTCCTTTATCTACACAGTCCAAACAGATTAAAGTTCGAGTGGTTAGTCCTTTATCTACACAGTCCAAACAGATTAAAGTTAGAGTGGTTAGTCCTTTATCTACACAGTCCAAACAGATTAAAGTTAGAGTGGTTAGTCCTTTATCTACACAGTCCAAACAGATTAAAGTTAGAGTGGTTAGTCCTTTATCTACACAGTCCAAACAGATTAAAGTTAGAGTGGTTAGTCCTTTATCTACACAGTCCAAACAGATTAAAGTTAGAGTGGTTAGTCCTTTATCTACACAGTCCAAACAGATAAAAGTTAGAGTGGTTAGTCCTTTATCTACACAGTCCAAACAGATTAAAGTTAGAGTGGTTAGTCCTTTATCTACACAGTCCAAACAGATTAAAGTTAGAGTGGTTAGTCCTTTATCTACACAGTCCAAACAGATTAAAGTTAGAGTGGTTAGTCCTTTATCTACACAGTCCAAACAGATTAAAACTATAGAGTGGTTAGTCCTTTATCTACACAGTCCAAACAGATTAAAACTATAGAGTGGTTAGTCCTTTATCTACACAGTCCAAACAGATTAAAGTTAGAGTGGTTAGTCCTTTATCTACACAGTCCAAACAGATTAAAGTTAGATTGGTACAGGGAACAATATAAATACACAGGAACGTAGAGCCACAGTAACAGACAACAAAAATTACAGGAGCCGGGAGGGGAGGGGAGGCAGAGAGGGTAGGGGAGGGGAGGCAGAGAGGGTAGGGGAGGGGAGGGGAGGCAGAGAAGGTAGGGGAGGGGAGGGGAGGCAGAGAGGGTAGGGGAGGGGAGGGGAGGCAGAGAGGGTAGGGGAGGGGAGATGGGGGGCGACAGGTTGGAAGAGGGTGGTTATAGGTGGGGAAGGTTAAATGCCAGGGAGAACAGGTAGGTGCTGAGATGGGATTTGAAGGTGGAGAGTGTGATCAGAGCAAAATAACTGGACCACATACCACTTTAACATAACCTATAGAGGTCAATGGATACACAAACGTCATGTAGAATGTGTACTTTTACTTTAGATACTATGTGTACATTCAATAGCAAATACTTCTCTACTTTTACTTAAGTAGAATTTGAATGAAGGACTTTTACTTTTACCAGAGTACTCATTTATCTTAGTATTTCTACTTTTACTTCAGTTTCAGTTTCAGTTTATTTTTTTAAAAGGACAGTACACATTGATAAACATTTCTCTAAATGTGTCAGTTTTAACCAACTGTAGTCCTTTTGGCAAGATGTTATGAGACCGACAATACACCTAGAACAGAATCATTAAAAGTACAACACAGTATTTACAACATAATCCAACATAATAATAAAAGCAATAATAAAATACACAATGAAATGATTGTTTTGTAAAGGTGTGGTAGGCAGCACAGTGTCTTATTTCAGTTGGTAGGGTGTTCCAGAACTGAGTGGCTCTGACTGCAAAACAGGACTGACTGAAGGAGCTGGACCTAAACGGCACAGTACAGTCCCCTCTCTGGGTACATCTTGTGGACGTATTATAAGATGTTTTTTGTTTGATAAAAGTACTGAGGGGTGGGGGGGCCTTGCCATTTAAGATCTTGAATAGTAGGCAGGCATCAGTGTATTTTGTGAGGTTTTTTACTCAAGTAAAGGAACTGTGTACTTCTTCCACCACTGGGTAACAGTAACCTAATTTCGAACTAAATCAGAGCCTCTAGTCTAGGTGGTAGTATAAACACAAGAACAGTCAATCGCCCGTACACATGTTGTGGAATCAAATCAAATGTATTTGTAAAGCCCCAAATCACAAGGTAATGCCCCCATTGGGCTGTACAAGTCTGCTTTGAACAAGTCGCCCGCCTCCTCACAAACACTCGGTCCCGTTAAGTTTAGGTTTACTTTATTTGATCAAGGGGGACAGCGTACATTAATGAAACATTTTACAGATGTAAATGCACCCAATTTGAGCCAAAAGGCTAATTTCCATTGGCAGTCCCCCTGCCAGAAGGTACAGGCTAAAATCCTGTGTGAAAAAGGGTTAGCAATAAAAACAGAATAAAATCAAGATAACATTAGAATAAAAACACAACAAAAGCACATAGAACATACGACAGGGATACAGGTCACAATACAGTCGTGGACACAAGGCCAGAGCACATCATGACATATTGAAAGACCCAGCCATAGACACATCACTCCTGTCCTCCACTCTCTCCACTGGCTCCCGATCAAGGAACGCATCAACTTCAAAACACTACTCCTCACCTTCAAAGCCCTCCATAGCCTGCCCCCCCCCCCTACCTGACTGACCTCCTTCTCCCTTACCGCCCCACCCGTTCCCTCCGGTCCTCCTCCACTGCCTCCCTCACTGTCCCGTCATCCAAACTAAAAAACGTCTGTGATCGGGCGTTCTCACGCACTGCACCCCGACTAGGGATGGGTACCGAATTCGGTACTTTTGAGGCACCGAACCGAAACACGTCGGTACTACCGAGTATCGAATCAAGTGAGAAACCAAAAAAAAATTTTTTTTTTACTTTTTTCTTTTCATGTCAACGTTCACACGCACAATATATGCTTACCTAAGATTTGACTTGATTCAACAACAAAGCAGTCGGAGCAATGACAAGCCGAAAACTGTCGAAATTGTAGTTATTTGAAGTTTGGATTATTTATTTTTACGACTGAGGTAGGTAAATTAAATTTCTTGAGACTAAAGTACCGAAAAAAGGTACCGTTGGGTACCGGTATCGATTCACAGGTACCGGTACCGGTATCGGTTCAAATGTGAAAGGTACCCATCCCTAACCCCGACTCTGGAACTCCCTCCCTCAGTCCATCAGAGACTCCCCCACACTCTCCACCTTCAAATCCCGTCTCAAAACCCACCTATTCTCCCATGCCGCAACAGAAGAAAGATGTCCCGTATTTCAACAAGTGTCCCGCATTTCAGTAAACAATTATATGAATCATTATTGTTTTTGTCCTCTCAATAATCCCCGACCATGCACTAATGCACCGCAAGTACTGTACGTTACATAGCCTACCCTAGTCTCACCAGCCCCGAGTGCATAAATAGCACCTGGTGCGAGCTGTTTGTGTTGTCACGCAAAAGCTGTTTGTGTTGTCGGCGCCACCTTGAACACCTCGGCAACCTTTAATGTGCAACAAAGACTGCCAA
>NW_028173248.1:31211-51211 GCF_963971535.1 Notolepis coatsorum | reverse complement strand
GTGTTCCCGAACCAGAAACTGTGGGTGGACAGTACTATCAGAGCAACTCTGAAAAGTCGCACCACTGCTTACAACCTGGGCAGAGAGACAGGAAATATGGATGAGTATAAAACAACAGTCTACACTCTGCGCAAGGCTGTTAAACTTGCTAAGAGGTCGTATGCTGACAGGATGGAGGCACAAAAGGCACAGAATGACACAAGAGGCTTATGGCGGGGACTGCGGACAATAACTGACTACAAAGTCAGCGCCCCCTCAATGGGGAGCGACGACACCTCTCTCGCGGACAAACTCAACTCTTTCTACGCACGGTTTGGGGCAAACAGTGGCGATGCTAGCTCACCGGCTAGTGACGTCACTGGCACGCCGGCTGTTGTGGAGGGGGGGGGGGGGGGGGTATCCGCGGGGACGCGGGGACGCTCTCTCATTGACGGAACACAGTGTGAGAAGAGCATTTATGCAGGTGAACACCAGGAAGGCGGCTGGCCCAGATGGAATAACAGGACGCATATTTAAGTCCTGTGCTAACCAGCTAGCCCCTGTGTTCACCACCATATTTAATCTATCCCTGGCGGAGTCAGTGGTCCCTGCCTGCTTCAAGATGTCTACCATTATCCCGGTACCAAAGAAATCCCCCCCAACAGGTCTCAATGACTACAGACCGGTGACACTCACCTCTGTGGCCATGAAATGTTTCGAGAGGCTGGTCAAGGATCACATTTGTGCCTCCCTCCCCAGTGATATGGACCCTATGCAATTTGCATACAGGCCAAACAGGTCCACTGATGATGCGGTCTCCCAAGTACTGCACAGCACGCTCTCTCACCTAGACCGCCAGAAGGGGGGCTATGTGAGACTGTTGTTCATTGACTACAGCTCAGCGTTCAACACCATAGTCCCCACCAGACTGGTGGACAAGCTGATCGAGCTGGGTCTGAGCTCCGCTCTGAGCGCCTGGATACTGGACTTTCTGAGTGAAAGGCCCCAGGCGGTCAGGGTGGGGGGTCAGACCTCCAACACCATCACCCTGAGCATCGGGTCCCCCCAGGGCTGTGTTCTGAGCCCCCTGCTGTACTCACTTTACGCACATGACTGTGTGGCCAAGTTCAGCTCCAACTCCATAGTGAAGTTTGCGGACGACACAGTGGTGGTGGGGCTGATCTCGGACAACGACGAGAAGGCCTATCGGGAGGAGGTTGAGGTAACGGAACGCTGGTGCCAGGACAACAGCCTGCTCCTGAACATTGGTAAAACCATGGAGCTGATCGTGGATTTTAGGAGAAGACAGCAGGGGACACACACACCACTGAGGATAAACAGGGCTACCGTGGACAGGGTGAGCAGCTTCAAGTACCTGGGGGTCCACATCTCAGAGGATCTGACATGGTCAACACACATAGACTCAGTCATAAAAAAGGCGAAGCAGCGCCTCTACCACCTGAGACAGTTAAGGAAGTTCAGAGTATTGTTGAAATATGACACGTATATCACGTAAATATTATAGCAGAGACATTCTCCCATCATTACACTATTTGTTTCCCTTAAAAAGACGTCTCTCTCTCTCAGCCAGAGGGCCACTCACAGATTCTTATCAGTGACCTGCTGACCCTTGTTGCAGGGCTGTGGTTCCGTCCCTCTCACACACAAGCATACACACACACATACACACAGGACAGATACACACACACATACACACAGGACAGATACACACGCACAAACCTACACACATGCACACACCACCCCCACACACACACACACACACACACACACACACACACACACACACACATACATACACCCTCGCCTTTGGTGAGAGATCCCACCAGACCACCGGACCAAATAATTCAACTCATTATGACAAAATGCCACAAGCCAACTAATATACGACCCGGTCATCCACTGGTCACATATTCCAGTCTCCATTAATCACAGATCGTTATCATAGAGACAAATGCGCGCGTAAATGTGCGTTCCACGCACTCGTGCATGTCAGACATACAGGCGGACCAATACACACAGACACACAATGTGCACTCAGGACAGAGACCACATACACACTGGACTATGGGATCGCTAATAAAACACTTGAATAGGGACGGAGGTAGACTTCTTCTTTTTCTTCTCTGCTTTGACTGGACTGGACGGACGAGACTGCTGCACGGACTGACTGGACTCCACGGACGAGACTGCTGGACTGACCCACAATGAATTTACTGTTTTTTCTTTCTTTTATATACTCGACCGGCCGGTTGTAACAATCTAGATTTCAATTGTACCTTGCTATATTCACCTTGTATAAATACTTTGCTTATTCACTTTTATATTACATTGCTTGTTCACTTTTTATAATAAATACCTTCAAAAGTGTTTCATCTCTTATATCTTTAAGAATCTTTTACAACTTTCACGATTGAGTCTAAAACGTGACAGTATCTGGGAAGATACTCCAGTCCTTCTACTCCGGAGCTGTAGAGAGCATCCTGACCGGAAACATCACTGCCTGGTATGGAAACAGCACGGCACAGGACAAGAAGGCCCAACAGAGAGTGGTGCGCTCAGCCGAGCGTACCACGGGTATTGCACTACCACCCCTGCAGGTCCTATACAACAAGAGGTGCAAATCCAGAGCCTGCAGAATAATGAAAGACCCTCACAACCCCAACAACAGCCTGTTCAAGCTGCTGCGGTCAGGCAAACGCCTGCAAACACCAGCAACTAGGACAGAGAGACTTCGGCTCAGCTTCTTCCCCCAGGCCATCAGAGCCTTGAACACTGAACTCTCCACACACAAGCACACATGAGCACACACACAACACACACACTGTACACACTCACAGCCATTTTAACATGAGCACACACACACTCATGCTGCACACGCTCACACTTATGGTCACTTTACAAAAGGAAAGGTCACTTTAAGAATAGTATAGTATAACTTGAGATTGTATAATATAGCATTGTATAGAAGTGTACATAAAGACCCAGTGCCTCATCCATAGCTAACAGTGTATTGCACTACCACAGGACCTAGCATGTCCTAACATGCTCTGTAAATAACTCATGTACATATACCGATATGCCCTACTTTGATTACTTGTATCTAGTTTTTAATAGTTGTCATACAGAAGTACAGAATACTTTTATACAAAATGCTTCTTACTGTTACGCTCCAGAGACTGTGCTAGACAAGATAAGTATGAAATAAAATAAAGTAGCATGTAAAAGAAGTAAAAATAGAGGTCACAGTGTTCAGTATAGACATATGTACAATGTTCGATGCAGACTAGAAGTAACTGAGTTACCATACAATATACAATATACTATGCAATGTACTAATATACAATACTATATAGTGCAAAGCAGAAATGGGATGAGGTACAATTTAGGTACAATTTACAGTAAGGTGTACGAGTTGTAGTGCAAATCCTTTACCAATAAATATAAAGTGTGTTTAGGTGATCTAAAGTGTGGAGAGTGGGTGCTGCAGTGTGTTGTTTGTTTAAAGTGAGTGTGTGCGTGTGGATGTGTGTGCTGTGTGCATTTGATGGTTGTTGCATAGTGTTTATTGTTCATTGAGCAGCATGATGGCCTGGGGATAGAAGCTTCTTCTGAGTCTTTCTGTGCTCGCCTTGAGACTCCGGTATCGCTTGCCTGACCGCAGCAGTTCAAAGAGGCAGTTGTTGTATTATTGCACAATGTCGTTCTATTGGATTCTTATTATATTATTATATATTATTATTGTATTATGCACAATCGTTGCGGGCAAGACCCCCCGCATTTAATTGTATACTTGTATGCCGTGACAAATAAAACTCTTGACTTGACTTGAATATCCTGGAGAGTGGGAAGCCCACCTCCAACTGTGCGTTCAGCTGAACGGGCCACTCTCTGTAGTCTGCTGCGGTCGTGTGCAGTGCTATTCCCAAACCAGGAGGTGATGTTACCAGTCAGGATGCTCTCTATTGTGCATTCTTAAGGATCTTCTGACTCACTTTGAACTTCCTTAGGTGCCTAAGGAAGTAGAGGCGCTGCCGTGAGGCACTACCGTAGTTATTAAATGTTCTTATGTTATGCCTATGCTTACGATGTGTCAGAATTGTTTTATGTGTAGTGTGTTCATCTCTATGTTGCTATGTTTTACTTCTGTGAAGCACTTTGTGATTTTATCTGTGAAAGGTGCTATACAAATAAAGTTTACTTACTTACTTACTTACTTACTTACTTACTTACTTACTTACTTACTTACTTACTTACTTACTTACTTACTTACTTACTTACTTACTTACTTACTTACTTACTTACTTACTTACTTACTTACTTACTTACTTCACTACACTGTCAATGTGTGTCGTCCTTGTCAAGTCCTCGGATATGTCAACTCCAAGGTACTTAAAACTGTTCACTCTCTCGACTGGTGCCCCGTCGATGCTGAGGGGGCTGTAGTCCCTGACCCCGACCTCCTAAAGTCCACAATCATCTCTTTTGTTTTGCTGATGTTCAGGGAGTGGCAGTTCTCCTGACACCACCGCGCCAGATCCTCTACCTCTTCCAGGTAGGCCCTCTCATTGTCTGCAGAGATCAGGCCCACCACTACTGTGTCGTCAGCAAATTTGATGATTGTGTTGTTGTTCCGTTGTGCCACACAGTCGTGTGTACAGGGAGTAGAGGAGGGGACTCAGAACACAGCCCTGGGGGGCCCCCATGTTGAGGGTGATGGATGAGGAGGTGAAGTTGCGTGCTCTCACCACCTGGGGTCTACCCATCATGAAGTCCAAGACCCACTGGCATAGGTCATAGTTCAAGCCCAGGTCCCAGAGTTTGGCTACAAGTTTGGAGGGGACTATGGTATTGAATGCTGAGCTGTAGTCGATTAATAGCATTCTCACATAGTTCCCCTGCCTCTTGGTTGACTACCACTGAGTCACTACCATATCGACCACCGATATGACTAAAATAGCTAGATCGCGTATCGGCGACAACTTTTTTATTATAATATTTGTTTGTATAATAAATAACAATTCAGTACATTTATATCTATGTGTTAATTTCTTACATTTTGTTTCACTAAGTTAGGAAAGTAATTTGAGTAATTAATAGTTTTAAGTCAAGCCTGATGTTGCCTTGCAAAATAATGATCCCAGTCTCTTCCACACAGTGAGGCATACAGTTTATTAATTGGACAATGGGTTTATTTGTTTATTTGTTTATTATCAAAGGATCCCCATTAGCTGACGCCAAGATGTCAACTAGTCTTCCTGGGCCCTGTTTCATGTACGTGGTTCAACTAAGTCGATCAAGATGTCCATTATCCAGCTTCAGTTAACCCGATGTTCGAAGCCTGGATTTTCCTGTTTCACAAAGGTGGATTCAGTCTCGTTAACTCAAGCCAGACTTGCGAGTCAGGCTAAATGCGCGCGGCCGTTTTAGGTGAAAAGCCAGCACGTATCGATGGCAGAGACCCTGATTCTCAACGGCATTGATTGATTAATTGATTTAAGACTTTATTGACAGATTGCAATACGGCTCAATCGCCTCGCCGACAAGTTAAATGCGTTATCTATAGGCTAATTCTAAGTCCCTCATTACCTCAATCAATCAGACTATATTTCTTTAAACTTGCCTGCTGGATTGAATAATCAAATGAGATCTTGCTAGCGAAAAAAATTTGTTAACTGTTATACAGAATTACGATACGGCCCTCTTGCCCATTGATTGATGTATAGTCAATCTTTAACTTATCTCCAATGTGGTCTAACGGGTTGTTCTTTTGACTTTCACACGGACGACCGGGGTTCAAGACCCTAGTCGTCTCCTTTTTTTTGCAATATAGGAATAATTCAATTTGGTGCACGTTGAGAGCTATATAAAGAATGACATCCTCAATGCATGTAGATTTATAATATTTTAACTTAAAACCAGGCTACTTTGGCGTATAATCATTAATATTATATTCAAAAAAATCATATTGGAAACACCGGGATTTAAACCGGGGTCGCAAGGTTGGCAGGCTTGAGCACTACCGCTGGGCCACTGTGCCAGATGGGATAAATTCATTGTTTATACATTAATGAACGAGAGACCCGTGTTTAGAATATTCCTTATTTTGAATGAAGTTTTATTTCTTTATCCTCATTCATTCATGTGACGTCAACGGCTCATTCAATTTCTCAAATCCGTCAAACAGCGCATCTCATCAGACATCTTAATCCCAGTTACAATTAAAATAACCACATTTTTGTGTACATCGCACGAGCGAGCGCCACCGTCGCCACGGTATATATAACGTGCATTATTTAGGACAAAGTGAATTTAATATCAGCATTTTGGGTCTATTTTACATTTCAAAAGCCCCCTCTGGAAGAATGGAGCACAAAAACGTAATTCAGAATGGTATAATGCAGATCGTAGACTGTGGGAATAGTTTCAGGAAACGAGCTGTCACTTCTTTGCGGGGGCGTGGCTCTGCGTGATCGGGCTAACTTGAACTTGAACTCTGCTTTCGAGCAGGCTCAAACTTTTGGATCTGTTGGCATGGTGATCTGGAAAATCCACGTACATGAAACCGGAAAGTCCGGCTAACCCAGTTATCCAGCTAACTCAGTTATCCAGGTACATGGAACGGGGCCCTGGGGTCTGAGACGACATTAAAACATACAACATATACATTGCAATTAAAACATAATACAATTAAAACATAGCAAGACATACCAACCAAGGAAACACAACATAGCAAGATGTACCAACCGAGGAAACACAACAACATTAACACACAAACAAATTATATCTAAATATGTACATCAACGGTAACATATTGCATAACTCAGCATTATCAAGTAAGATTTTAATTTATTTTTGAAGCTTGCTACACCTCTTATGTCACATATGTCACTTGGAAGATAATTCCATGCCCTGATATAACTGTTCTTTGCATACTGTTAGTATTTGCATGGGGTAGAATAATCTGCCCTCTACTTGCCCCTCTTGTGAGGTTTTGCCCGCTGCTCACTACCTTTTCTCTGTCTTCTTTAAGCCTACTGTTAGGAATTCCCTATTCTCTGTCTTCTTTAAGCCTACTGTTAGGAATTCCCTACTCACTCTCTCTAGCCCCCACCCTCTCGTTCCTTACCCTTAGTGGCCACACCTGTTTGATATTCTATTATCTCTCGCACCTGTGGTGGCAGGCTAATTAGTCCCCCTGTGGGCTTTAAATACCAGGGCGCTTCCCCTCGTTTTGGCTTGGGGTCGTGTTGTATACTTGCCGAGTCATATTCTCTAAACATCTAGACTCTTTCGGGAGATCCTCTGTCTGCCTATGCTGTTCCATTCTCCGGCGTCGAGATGTATGCTCCAGCCTTCGCCTGCTGTCGCCGTTGCCTGAGAGTGGGACTGGTCTGCGCTCCCTAGACTTCCACGGGAGGCATCCCAGTCATCCACTTCAGACCCCCCGCGCAGCTGTCGTCCTGACGCACATCCAGACCAGCGCAGACGCTCTCCAGTCCACAGCGCGCAACGCGCATCTTCCAAGGACGCTCGAGCTTGGCACGCTCTCCAGACCAGCGCGCAACGCGCATCTTCCAGACCTTCGAGCTTGGCACGCTCCTCCGTACCAGCGCACTGACGCGCATCTTCCAGACCTTCGAGCTTGGCACGCTCCTCCGTACCGGCGCACAGACGCGCATCTTCCAGACCTTCGAGCTTGGCACGCTCCTCCGTACCAGCGCTCTGACGCGCATCTTCCAGACCTTCGTGCTTGGCACACTCCTCCTGGCAGACGCACCCCGATGCGTCTCTCTGTTCCGACGCGCACACCAAGGTGTGGCGCGCCACTCTGTTCCTCGGCTCCGACAGTGGCTACCCGGTGGACGACATCCTCGCCACCGCCACTGTTCCAGCTCCCTGTTCCGACGCGCACACCAAGGTGTGGCGCGCACTCTGTTCCTCGGCTCCGACAGTGGCTACCCGGTGGACGACATCCTCGCCACCGCCACTGTTCCAGCTCCCTGTTCCGACGCGCACACCAAGGTGTGGCGCGCACTCTGTTCCTCGGCTCCGACAGTGGCTACCCGGTGGACGACATCCTCGCCACCGCCACTGTTCCAGCTCCCTGTTCCGACGCGCACACCAAGGTGTGGCGCGCACTCTGTTCCTCGGCTCCGACAGCGGCTACCCGGTGGACGATGCCCTCGTCACCGCCACTGTTCCAGCACTCTGTTCCTCGGCTCCGACAGCGGCTACCCGGAGGACGATGCCCTCGTCACCGCCACTGTTCCAGCACTCTCTCCCTCGGCTCGGACAGCCAGCCGCCCCGGTGGCGATGCCTTCGTTCCCGTTGCTGTCCCTGTACCATTACGCATGCGCCTGGGTGAGTTTTGATTGTGATGTCACTCACCCAGCGTAGTGCCCTTGCCCCCGTTCCCGCTGCTGTCCCCGTACCTTTACGCATACGCCTGGGTGAGTTTTGATTGTGATGTCACTCACTCAGCGTAGTGCCCTTGCCCCCGTTCCCGCTGCTGTCCCCGTACCTTTACGCATACGCCTGGGTGAGTTTTGATTGTGATGTCACTCACTCAGCGTAGTGCCCTTGCCCCCGTTCCCGCTGCTGCCCCTTTACCTTTACGCATACGCCTGGGTGAGTTTTGATTGTGATGTCACTCACTCAGCGTAATGCCTTCTGCCCCCGTTCCCGCTGCTGTTCCTGTACCTTTACGCATACGCCTGGGTGAGTTTTGATTGTGATGTCACTCTCCCAGCGTATTGCCTCTGTTAGTTAGTTTGGACATTTCATCTCCCAGCGTATTGCCTCTGTTAGTTAGTTTGGACATTTCATCACTCAGCGTAATGCCTTCTGCCCCCGTTCCCGCTGCTGTTCCTGTACCTTTACGCATACGCCTGGGTGAGTTTTGATTGTGATGTCACTCTCCCAGCGTATTGCCTCTGTTAGTTAGTTTGGACATTTCATCTCCCAGCGTATTGCCTCTGTTAGTTAGTTTGGACATTTCATCTCCCAGCGTAATGCCTCTGTTTTTGGTTCTCACTTAGAATAGTATTTTTGGACTTTACATCTCCCCCTGTGTGTTTGTCACACGAAGATATTATTACTTTGTTCACTTTGTTATTTGGACTGTTCTGCACCTGCTCTGTTTTTTCCCTTTTGTGCATTAACTATCTCCTCTGTCCTGCAGAGCGGCCCAGATGATTTCCACCAGTCCTCCCAGTTCCTCCCTGTTTCCCAGCCCGCCTCCGCGGGCCTCAGTCCCCTCTGTTCCCAAGTTCTCCCCTTCTAGTTCCACCTAGTTCCTGTTTCCCTAGTTCTCCCCTTTTCTAGTTCCACCTAGTTCCTGTTCCCTAGTTCTCCCCTTCTAGTTCCACCTAGTTCCTGGTCCCTAGTTCTCCCCTTCTAGTTCCACCTAGTTCCTGTTCCCTAGTTCTCCCCTTTCTAGTTCCACCTAGTTCCTAGTCCCTAGTCCTCTATCCCTAGCTCTCCTAGTCCCTAGTCCTCTCTCCCTAGTTCTCCTTGTCCCTGGTTTACCTAGTCTCTAGTTCCTCTGTCCCAAGGCGTTCCCTTAACCTTCCCTTAGGCGTTCCCTTACTTTCCCTTAGTGTTTCCCTTTTCCTGCCCGCCTCTTAAAGGCACCTTTCCTTCCCCTCATATTATATTCCTGTATTTGTGATTCTCCCTTAAAGGGACAGTGCCCTTTTCCCTGTATTTCCCTGTTGTTCAATAAATATCTGTTTTCTTGGCAAACCATCATACCTGTCTTGTGTTGTGCGATTGGGGTCGGTTACAAACCATAACAGTACGACCCCACCAAATCGACGACCCCAGCCAGCACAGACGGTGTATGTTGGGTTTGCCTTTTTTTTTTCTTGTTCCCTCTAACTCCCCTGTTAGCCCTGTTAGCTTCCCTGTTAGACCAGTTTAGCTTCCCTGTTAGTCCTGTTTAGCTCCCTTGTTAGCCTGTTACTCCCCTGTTTAGCTTGTTAGTCTCCCCGGTTAGCTCCCCTGTTTGCTTCCCGTTTTGCCCTGTTTGACCCCCCTGTAGCTAGCCATGCCCTGGCAGCTAACCCAGTCCCTCAGCAGAGCCCCTGTCTGCTAGCTTAGCCCCGGCTGCTAGCACAGCCTCTATGTTTATGCAGCCCTTGCTGCTGGCATAGGCCCTGTAGCTAGCCATGCCCTGGCGGCTAACCCAGTTTCCCTCTGCATGGCCCCGGTCTGCTAGCTTGGCCCCGGCTGTTAGCACAGCCTCTATGTTAATGCAGCCTTGCAGCTGGCATAGGCCCTGTAGCTAGCCAGGCCCAAGCAGCTAACCCGGTCCCTCTGCATGGCCTCCACTTTTTTGTGTAGTTTATCCCACTGCTAGGACTGCCCTTTCAGCTAGCAAGGTCAGTTTTTCTCACACAGCTGGGACTGTCCTTCCAGCTAGCTTGTGCTCTCATGCTGGTCCAGCCCTGTCTGCCAGCCTAGCTCCGGCAGCTAGCGCAGCCTCTATGTTGATGTAGCAGTACAGCTAGCATAGGCCCTGTAGCTATCAGTGCCCTGGCAGCTACCCTTTCCCTCTGCTAGCCTGGCTCCGGCAGCTTGCGCAGCCTCTATGTTGATGTAGCAGTACAGCTAGCATAGGCCCTGTAGCTATCAGTGCCCTGGCAGCTAACCTTCCCTCTGCTAGCCCTTTCCCGGTGCTTCCATGGTTAACCCTTTGCTACCCTGCTTGCCCCTCAGTTCTCTAGACCCAGTTCCTCTAGACCAGTTCTCTAGACCAGTTCTCTAAACCAGTTCTCTAGACCAGTTCTCTAGCCCAGTTCTCTAGACCAGTTCTCTAGACCAGTTCTCTAGACCAGTTCCTCTAGACTAGTTCTCTAGACCCAGTTCCTCTAGACCAGTTCCCCCAGTTGCCCCTCTGCTACCCTAGTTACCCCTCGGCGACCCTGTTTCTTTTGCTAGCCCCACTCTTGTGGTGGCTTCCCCTGCTGGCTTGGCCAGTACCTCTTGTTTTGCCCCCTGCCACTCTGTCTGTATTTGTTTTGGGTCGCCGGGTGGCTCCCGTTGGAGGGGGGGATACTGTGAGGTTTTGCCCGCTGCTCACTACCTTTTCTCTGTCTTCTTTAAGCCTACTGTTAGGAATTCCCTATTCTCTGTCTTCTTTAAGCCTACTGTTAGGAATTCCCTACTCACTCTCTCTAGCCCCCACCCTCTCGTTCCTTACCCTTAGTGGCCACACCTGTTTGATATTCTATTATCTCTCGCACCTGTGGTGGCAGGCTAATTAGTCCCCCTGTGGGCTTTAAATACCAGGGCGCTTCCCCTCGTTTTGGCTTGGGGTCGTGTTGTATACTTGCCGAGTCATATTCTCTAAACATCTAGACTCTTTCGGGAGATCCTCTGTCTGCCTATGCTGTTCCATTCTCCGGCGTCGAGATGTATGCTCCAGCCTTCGCCTGCTGTCGCCGTTGCCTGAGAGTGGGACTGGTCTGCGCTCCCTAGACTTCCACGGGAGGCATCCCAGTCATCCACTTCAGACCCCCCGCGCAGCTGTCGTCCTGACGCACATCCAGACCAGCGCAGACGCTCTCCAGTCCACAGCGCGCAACGCGCATCTTCCAAGGACGCTCGAGCTTGGCACGCTCTCCAGACCAGCGCGCAACGCGCATCTTCCAGACCTTCGAGCTTGGCACGCTCCTCCGTACCAGCGCACTGACGCGCATCTTCCAGACCTTCGAGCTTGGCACGCTCCTCCGTACCGGCGCACAGACGCGCATCTTCCAGACCTTCGAGCTTGGCACGCTCCTCCGTACCAGCGCTCTGACGCGCATCTTCCAGACCTTCGTGCTTGGCACACTCCTCCTGGCAGACGCACCCCGATGCGTCTCTCTGTTCCGACGCGCACACCAAGGTGTGGCGCGCCACTCTGTTCCTCGGCTCCGACAGTGGCTACCCGGTGGACGACATCCTCGCCACCGCCACTGTTCCAGCTCCCTGTTCCGACGCGCACACCAAGGTGTGGCGCGCACTCTGTTCCTCGGCTCCGACAGTGGCTACCCGGTGGACGACATCCTCGCCACCGCCACTGTTCCAGCTCCCTGTTCCGACGCGCACACCAAGGTGTGGCGCGCACTCTGTTCCTCGGCTCCGACAGTGGCTACCCGGTGGACGACATCCTCGCCACCGCCACTGTTCCAGCTCCCTGTTCCGACGCGCACACCAAGGTGTGGCGCGCACTCTGTTCCTCGGCTCCGACAGCGGCTACCCGGTGGACGATGCCCTCGTCACCGCCACTGTTCCAGCACTCTGTTCCTCGGCTCCGACAGCGGCTACCCGGAGGACGATGCCCTCGTCACCGCCACTGTTCCAGCACTCTCTCCCTCGGCTCGGACAGCCAGCCGCCCCGGTGGCGATGCCTTCGTTCCCGTTGCTGTCCCTGTACCATTACGCATGCGCCTGGGTGAGTTTTGATTGTGATGTCACTCACCCAGCGTAGTGCCCTTGCCCCCGTTCCCGCTGCTGTCCCCGTACCTTTACGCATACGCCTGGGTGAGTTTTGATTGTGATGTCACTCACTCAGCGTAGTGCCCTTGCCCCCGTTCCCGCTGCTGTCCCCGTACCTTTACGCATACGCCTGGGTGAGTTTTGATTGTGATGTCACTCACTCAGCGTAGTGCCCTTGCCCCCGTTCCCGCTGCTGCCCCTTTACCTTTACGCATACGCCTGGGTGAGTTTTGATTGTGATGTCACTCACTCAGCGTAATGCCTTCTGCCCCCGTTCCCGCTGCTGTTCCTGTACCTTTACGCATACGCCTGGGTGAGTTTTGATTGTGATGTCACTCTCCCAGCGTATTGCCTCTGTTAGTTAGTTTGGACATTTCATCTCCCAGCGTATTGCCTCTGTTAGTTAGTTTGGACATTTCATCACTCAGCGTAATGCCTTCTGCCCCCGTTCCCGCTGCTGTTCCTGTACCTTTACGCATACGCCTGGGTGAGTTTTGATTGTGATGTCACTCTCCCAGCGTATTGCCTCTGTTAGTTAGTTTGGACATTTCATCTCCCAGCGTATTGCCTCTGTTAGTTAGTTTGGACATTTCATCTCCCAGCGTAATGCCTCTGTTTTTGGTTCTCACTTAGAATAGTATTTTTGGACTTTACATCTCCCCCTGTGTGTTTGTCACACGAAGATATTATTACTTTGTTCACTTTGTTATTTGGACTGTTCTGCACCTGCTCTGTTTTTTCCCTTTTGTGCATTAACTATCTCCTCTGTCCTGCAGAGCGGCCCAGATGATTTCCACCAGTCCTCCCAGTTCCTCCCTGTTTCCCAGCCCGCCTCCGCGGGCCTCAGTCCCCTCTGTTCCCAAGTTCTCCCCTTCTAGTTCCACCTAGTTCCTGTTTCCCTAGTTCTCCCCTTTTCTAGTTCCACCTAGTTCCTGTTCCCTAGTTCTCCCCTTCTAGTTCCACCTAGTTCCTGGTCCCTAGTTCTCCCCTTCTAGTTCCACCTAGTTCCTGTTCCCTAGTTCTCCCCTTTCTAGTTCCACCTAGTTCCTAGTCCCTAGTCCTCTATCCCTAGCTCTCCTAGTCCCTAGTCCTCTCTCCCTAGTTCTCCTTGTCCCTGGTTTACCTAGTCTCTAGTTCCTCTGTCCCAAGGCGTTCCCTTAACCTTCCCTTAGGCGTTCCCTTACTTTCCCTTAGTGTTTCCCTTTTCCTGCCCGCCTCTTAAAGGCACCTTTCCTTCCCCTCATATTATATTCCTGTATTTGTGATTCTCCCTTAAAGGGACAGTGCCCTTTTCCCTGTATTTCCCTGTTGTTCAATAAATATCTGTTTTCTTGGCAAACCATCATACCTGTCTTGTGTTGTGCGATTGGGGTCGGTTACAAACCATAACACCTCTGGTAAAATACATGTGCACATTTGAGCTGTAAATTATTTTATCCGTGATATATTTAGGACTGTGGGTTGTGATGACTTTATGAAAACAAAGTAATAAGTTGGCAGAAAGTGCTTTCTCAACACTCCGCCAACTAAGACGTTCATACATTTGAACAACACTAGTTCTATATGAGCAACCAAGAACGAGTCTTGCTGCCTTATTTTGTACCACTTGTAACCTATTTAGCAACTGTTTTGAAGCAGAAGCCCACACTACAGAACAGTAATCCAAGTGGCACAAAACCAAAGCACAAACAATCTGATTAAACAATACAAATGGAGGAATGGTGCACAATTCCTGGCAGTAGCAACATCTCTACCCATTTTAAAAACAGTTTTGTTTATGTGATCAGACCATGATAAAGTACTATCAAGCCAAAGGCCTAGAAGCTTAGTTTTTTCAACCTGCTGTATAGGTTGACCTGCGATTTGTGGAACCAATGTAGGTTTACGTGCCAATCTTCGATTGGTCCCAAAAAGCATTCAAACAGTTTTTGATATGTTAAGCACCAGCTTATTTGTTTTTATCCAGTCATATAAAATGTCCAATTCACCAGCCAAAACCTGATTAAGCTCAGAGTTTGTAGCTGCAGCATAATAAAGGGTTGAATCATCGGCATATAAAGTCAGACTAGCCTGATGAATAGAAAAAGGCATATCATTAGTAAAAATAGATAATAAGAGGGGCCCCAGGCAACTCCCCTGTGGGACACCGCATTCTAACCCTCTACTGCCTGACAAAGCACCATTAAAATAGACCCTCTGAGACCTCAAGGACAAATAACTCCTGAAAAATAAAATGGCTGAGTTATTAAAACCATAGCAGAAGAGTTTTTGTATTAAAATATTGTGATCGACCACATCAAATGCGGCACTGAAGTAATAATAATAATAATAGCACCCACCAGCATTGAACTGTCGATAGCTGAAAGCCAACTATCAGACATTTGTGTCAAAGCAGTACAGGTCGAATGACCGGCCCTGTATGCATGTTGGTGTACAGTTGTTATGTCATTAGCTGCAGAGTAGGCCTGGGCCCTCATGCATCAACGTGTTCTACGCACAGATCTGTGCGTAACCCGTGCGTACGATCATTTCTAAGCAAAGAGTGGGATTCATCAACTTCAACTTGAACGTGACTTCGTGCTTACATCTACGCACATTTCGGACCTGGCGTACCTCGCGCCCAGTGGTAGAATATATTATTACAACAAGGAAATGAGCTTCTGTGCATAATAACACTGGATGTTCTATGAACCGTAGTTCATTATAGTTCATTGTAAAATAGCAACAGTAGTGTAATTATGGTCAAAACCCTATAAATAGCATTTGGAATAATAGATCTTTCTCTCAGAATGAATGCAGCATGTCATATATGTTACGATGAATTGAAAATGGGGGACCCTGATGTAAACAAGACGAAAGTCTTTCTCTGGTCTGCATCCCCTTAACAATTGTATGTATTGAGCTGTACTGTACTGTACCCATTCTGCAATCTGTTAATAAAGTTCTCATTCATTCATTCATTCATGGTTTATATAGCGTTATCGGAATATACGGGGTGTAGGCTACTGACTGACTGCGCTCCGCGTAGCTTGATTGATTGATTGATTGAAAAGTTTATTAACAGATTACAGAATGGGTACAGTACAGTACAGCTCAGTACATACAATTGTTAATTGGGGATGCAGACCAACTTTCGTCCTGTTTACATCAGGGTCCCCCATTTTCAATTCATCATAAATCATAAAGCTCAACTCGTTATTATTTTGCGCACAGACCGCCGAAACACGGGAACGTTTTGATTATATTTAAAAGGCTTTACGTTAAACGAAACAAGTGGAATTTCGAAGCTGTAAGCAGAATAAGTCATGAATATAGTGTTCTTCCCCCTTTTTACTGTACAAGAAAGAATAGAAAACGCATTGCAATGACACCATGCAGATAGTGGACAGACTATATGATGGAATTCAAGTTCATGTATTGAAAGGCAGGATACATCATACATGCAGTGAGATTCATTGTTCTTGTATATGCTCTCGTATTATATTGTTTATATAGGCTACCCAATACTGACATCAAAATAGATTGTAGTAGTATGCCTCTAGAAATCATGCAGCAGGTAGAAAATTGACGGGAGATCCATCGCGATTTGGAATAGAATTGAGGAGAACTTTAATCCGTGGGTATTAATCAAACAACACGGGAAAAGGCAGTCATATTCCAGCGCGGTCTTTATTAGCCGACAACAAAATAGATGCCTCTAAAAATCATATAGCCAATCGAACACAACTAATAAAGGCATTCATATTGTACAGCACGGTTATAATGACACACAACACAACCAACGCCAAACAGTGGTCAACGAACGGTCTTTATTAGTATTTTGAGCTGTCCAGGCAGAATTGCAGCAATGGTCTTAGGGAGCCGTTGATATCTGACATCACCGTTTACAAATCCGCCTTTTATTTATCCACCTCCGTTACGAGGACCTCCACCTCGGTGTCTGTGTAGTTTCTCTTTTTCGTTCGCTTTGCCATCCTCCAACATTCCACGCACAGGGATTCCCTCATGGTATTTGAAGGGGAGGGCCTGACCATATTTGGTTGGTCGGGGCGGTTTTGGTATGCAAATACGTGAAAGCGTGCACGAGCTGCGGCGCAGGGCCAAGGTGGGATTCATCATGACAGGGGTGCGTAGAGCCTGCTTACGCACGTGTGATGAATGCCGACTTCCCTGTGCGTGCGCTAGTTCTAAATTCCGTGCTTACGTGTGGAAGTAGGTCAAGGTCAAAGTCCACGTTGATGAATGAGGGCCCTGGACTTGCTCAGACACAATCTTTTCCAGTAATTTACTGAGAACAGGTCAAATGCTAATAGGCCTACTGTTGGGACCTCCAAAAGGTAATTTAGCATCTTTAGGAAGTGGAATGATCTTTCCCTCCTTCCATAACAAAGGACACATGCCACTGATTAAACACCTATTAAAAATGTGACAGATTGGTGCAGAGATATGAGACGCAGCTATTCTCAACAATTTGCTAGAGACTGGTAGAGAGCGCAATATCCTATCCACAGTCACAATATCCACCTGTTGGAATTCAAAAACACAGTTTTTATCCTTCATAATGGGTTCTTTTATCAACACCTCAGAGTTGTTATTAAATATATTAAATATATTTAGAGCTACCTCAGCATCATCTACAGACCTCACGTCCTTCCACTGAACTGAACCAAGATCATCAAGAAAAGCCTCCTCACTAAATTTCTTATAGGATCTTGTAAGACAATTTTTGCACTGCCCTTTGGTAGTTTGGTTCTCCTGGAAACAGCAATAATATTATGATCACTGAAGCCAACTGGGATAGACACAGGAATGGAACTGTCATGTACAAAGGTCTGATGACCATATAGAATATAGCTGGAGCGGGCTGTACATAAAAACCAGCCCGTCCAGTAGGTGCATTAAGCACAGTCCCGGGCAGGTAAGAAACAACACAAAGCGTTTTCCAAATAGTAAATAATATTTATTGTAGCGGGGATTTAAACCCACAACAATATCCGATCAGGGAAAAGGGTAGGGGAGAACAAACAGGGTATACATACAGACAAACAAACACTTAGCAAAAATATCAACGTGTCATTCACAGTGATGGGAATAACGGCGTTATTACACACACACACACACACACACACACACACACACACACACACACACACACACACACACACACACACACACACACACACACACACACACACACACACACACACACACACACACACACACACACACACACACACACACACACACACACACACACACACACACACACACACAAACACACACACACAAACACACACACACACACACCGCGCATCACAGAAACACACACACACACACACGTCGCCAACAAACAACAACAACATTCTCCCCGCTGGACTCACGCTGATAAAATAAAAAAAATAAACATTGTTTTCGGACTGATCATCTGAGCTCCTCTCCAGTTAAATTCAAATAATCCTCTGCCATTGTTGTAATATGTCATCTGTTCTCTAGTATTTAGTCTTGTGCAGATAAATCCTCTCTAGAAGGGAAAGTGAAACTTACCAAGCCTATAAGTTGTTAAAGGGGCAGTAGGCAATTCATTTACTCTGGATGCCTGAACACAGAATGACACCAGTATCCCACGGCAAGCCTATAGAAAATTATTCTATTTAATAATAATAATTATAATAATGATCATAAATATAATATATAAAAAAAGTAATTAAAAAAATTTATTATATTAATAATAATAATTATAAATATTTTTTTTCTGTTGTACCGAACTCGTACCGAACCGTGACCCCAATACGAGGTACGTACCGAACCGTGGCTTCTGTGTACCGTTACACCCCTAATCTATTGTGTTTGTATTTGTATGATCCACTATATAAACATAGTAATTATAATATCTACATATACATGGCATTTGATTGGAGGCTAGTCTCACTTTGTCCCACAGCAACATTAAAATTGTTTAGATTTGTGTATGTTGTTTATGTAAAAAATGTACTTGAAAGTAACGCAATAGTTACTTTCTGAAGTAACTAGTTACTTTTATAATTTGTAACGGAGTAAGTAATTTAGTTACTTTTTGGAAGAAGTAACTAGTAACTGTAACTAGTTACTTTTTAAAAGTAACTTGCCCAACACTGGTCATTCATAGGACACCACAACCATTAAAGGATTAATCCACACCAAGTGGTAAATGGCACAAAGCCACACGATATCGCTCCACAGATACAGCTAGGTAAGAAGGGCAACCTCCCCACTCCACTCTGGAACGTGGCAGTGATTCAAACGAGGCGCCGCGATGTGTGTCATCGTCCAGGCTAATAACCACTCGTCTCAGACTGCCTGCAGGTGCAATCAGCCCAATCAATGAGACGAGTGGCATCTGGGAAGGGGGAAAATAAAAAAGGGTTTATTTAGGAGATGACACACATCACACATAAACAAAATAACACATATTACCTATACTAACCTGATGTTACATGGTGTTAAAAATATGGCAATAATGATAATGAACAACCCACGTACGTGACAGGAACACATTTCAGGATTATTAGTATAGATATGGTCTATACATTTGGAAGTGGCGATTCCATGACAATTAACAGATATCCTTGTAGGTAGAGACATCATTTGAATCAGTACTCGGTATAGGGCCAATACCCAAAGCCCAGGTATCGGTATCGGGACTGAGAAAGTCGGATCGGTGCATCCCGAATATATACCCAGCATGCCTTCCTCTACTGTCTCCCCAGTACCCAGCATGCATTCCTCTTCTGCGTCATCAGTACCCAGCATGCCTTCTGTCTCATCAGTACCCAGCATGCATTCCTCTTCTGCGTCATCAGTACCCAGCATGCCTTCTGTCTCATCAGTACCAAGCATGCCCTCCTCTTCTGCCTCATCAGTACCCAGCATGCATTCTGCCTCATCAGTACCCAGCATGCATTCTGCCTCATCAGTACCCAGCATGCATTCCTCTTCCTCTATGTAGAGAGAGAGAGAGCACCATGCTATAGAGCAGTGGTTCCCAAACTGTGGTGCGCGCACCCCTTGTGGTGCGTGACATGAAAAGGCTAATGGTGTTTTTTTTTTTTACAATTAAATTTCATAAAAATCTTAGTCAAAGTTTTAGTATTATGGATATTAAACATGCTGGCAGAGAACATGCATCCATGTTGTCGTGAACATTTTAATTAAATAAAGAAATTCCCTATCCATAGTCGCTGTGGGAAGAGATAAAATAAAATAAAAAATGCCCTACCTACTCATGGCCTTAACTGACAACCAACAGGAACCAAACAATTTTTTTTTATGTCTAATAAATATAACTAATATACATTATCTCAAATGGGGATTTTCACTGTGTAAATCATGAAATTCAATAAACGTTTTTAATAAAAAACGTACGTTTTAATAATAATAATAAACAATAATGTCCCGGGCGTGTCTGACACAGGTGTGCTTCATCTGTGCACGGAGACCAGCAACAATTTTTTCTAACAGAAACCCATTGGGGGGTGCG
>NW_028173248.1:22500-31011 GCF_963971535.1 Notolepis coatsorum | reverse complement strand
AATAATGACGTCGTCGTAGAGTTGCAGCAGAATCTTGCGTGACGACCGATCAGCTGTTTGGTCCAATCATCACACCACCACCACCGTTCTATGAGGAGGATTTAAACCGAGTCTGAAACGACTCAGCAAATGGCTGTAAATTCTCTCCAGACAAGGGAGACTGTCAAACACTCGTCTCCACCCGTCTGGCTCCCTGTAGGGGAGAGCGGGGGCTGGTGTAACACCTCATGTAGAGGGACTGGGGGCTGGTGTAACACCTCATGTAGAGGGGACTGGGGGCTGGTGTAACACCACATGTAGGGGGACTGGGGGCTGGTGTAACACCACGTGTAGGGGGGACTGGGGGCTGGTGTAACACACATGTAGGGGGGGCTGGGGCTGGTGTAACACCACATGTAGGGGGACTGGGGGCTGGTGTAACACCTCATGTAGGGGGACTGGGGGCTGGTGTAACACCTCATGTAGAGGGATCTGGGGGCTGGTGTAACACCTCATGTATGGGGGACTGGGGGCTGGTGTAACACCACATGTAGGGGAGAGCGGGGGCTGGTGTAACACCACATGTAGGGGGGACTGGGGGCTGGTGTAACACCACATGTAGGGGGGACTGGGGGCTGGTGTAACACCTCATGTAGGGGGACTGGGGCTGTTGAAACACCACATGTAGGGAGGACTGGGGGCTGGTGTAACACCACATGTAGGGGGGACTGGGGGCTGGTGTAACACCACATGTAGGGGGGAGCGGGGGCTGTTGCAACACCACATGTAGGGGGGAGCGGGGGCTGTTGCAACACCACATGTAGGGGGAGCGGGGGCTGTTGCAACACCACATGTAGGGGGGAGCGGGGGCTGGTGTAACACCTCATGTAGGGGAGAGCGGGGGCTGGTGTAACACCACATGTATAAAAGCATTGCAGGATCAAGCAAAAAATGTACGTCAGATTGTCCTTACCTGTGATCGGAGTATTCCCGAAAATAATATTCCAATTGTCTGATCGCCATCCGGTGCGTCCCATGTCCATTTAGTCAACGGCATAACCCACCACAACATATGGATCAGGGATATTTGACACGCTTCATGGAACAGGGAGAAGCACTCCTCTTGCCCGACAAGGGAAAGTGAAACCGGAGACATTTGGCCGTTACACAGGCCAAGATACAAGGTTACAAAGGGTGCTCGATACCGCCGTCTAGCTGGATGCGGCCGGTATTGCACTTTGGCGACCTCAGACTCATTCCCTATGGTAACACTAAGGTCCCTGGATGAATAATGAATACAAATATCGAATAAAGGAATAAACGACCAAAACCCAAGAAAATAATAATAATAATAATAATAATAATAATAATAATAATAATAATAAAATAATAATAATAATAATAATAATAATAATAATAATAATAATAATAATAATAATAATAATAATAATAATATATTATTATTATTATAGTAGTCACTTCTAGACAGCCTAGCTCTGTGTTTTAATGTAGTCACTTCTAGCTCTGTGTTTTAATGTAGTCACTTCTAGACAGACTAGCTCTGTGTTTTAATGTAGTCACTTCTAGACAGACTAGCTCTGTGTTTTAATGTAGTCACTTCAAGACAGACTAGCTCTGTGTTTAATGTAGTCACTTCTAGACAGACTAGCTCTGTGTTTTATGTAGTCACTTCTAGCTCTGTGTTTTAATGTAGTCCCTTCTAGACAGCCTAGCTCTGTGTTTTAATGCAGTCACTTCTAGACAGCCTAGCT
The DNA here is from genome assembly GCF_963971535.1 of Notolepis coatsorum. NCBI lineage: Eukaryota > Metazoa > Chordata > Actinopteri > Aulopiformes > Paralepididae > Notolepis > Notolepis coatsorum. Next base: position 29,260 of record NW_028173248.1, on the reverse strand, counting down.
CTGTGTTGTAATGTAGTCACTTCTAGACAGCCTAGCTCTGTGTTTTAATGTAGTCACTTCTAGACAGCCTAGCTCTGGTTTTAATGTAGTCCCTTCTAGACAGACTAGCTCTGTGTTTTAATGTAGTCACTTCTAGACAGACTAGCTCTGTGTTTTAATGTAGTCCCTTCTAGACAGACTAGCTCTGTGTTTTAATGTAGTCACTTCTAGACAGACTAGCTCTGTGTTTTAATGTAGTCCTTCTAGACAGACTAGCTCTGTGTTTTAATGTAGTTACTTCTAGACAGACTAGCTCTGTGTTTTAATGTAGTCCCTTCTAGACAGACTAGCTCTGTGTTTTAATGTAGTCACTTCTAGACAGCCTAGCTCTGTGTTTTAATGTAGTCACTTCTAGACAGCCTAGCTCTGTGTTTTAATGTAGTCACTTCTAGACAGACTAGCTCTGTGTTTTAATGTAGTCACTTCTAGACAGCCTAGCACTGTGTTTTAATGCAGTCACTTCTAGACAGACTAGCTCTGTGTTTAATGGGTGTTTCTCCTGACGTTGTTTCCTTATGTTAGGTCAGGTACAACGTTTCTTCTTACATTTACATTTACATTTAGTCATTTAGCTGAACGCTTTTATCCAAAGCGACTTACAAGTTCTGTACGACAAGTCATCAGGAAGGGCACAACTCTATCAGCTGAGTAACAATGTGCATCAAAGTGTTGAGTGCTACAGTGTAGGTTAGTATATTAGGACAAGTGCATGACAGTACGATTAGTTAGGGTTCGATTATTTTTTTAATTTATTTTACATTTTTTAATTCAGATAATGGTTGAAGAAGTGCGTCTTTAGTCGACGGTGAAAGATTGGACGTGTTTCGGCTGTCCTAACTGGGGTGGGTAGTTCATTCCACCATTGTGGGGCAAGGACTGAGAATAGGCGACTTCTCTTTGATGACCCTCCCGAGCTCGGATAGGAGTAGGTCTGAGGCGGCCAGAAGATGCAGAGCGTAGGGTCTTGAGGATGTGTAGTTAGAGACCATTGACCGGAGGTAGGCGGGAGCGGTTCCCTTTGCCGCACGGTATGCAGGTCGAGGGCCTGAAGCGGATTCGTGCAGCAATGGGGAGCCAGTGCAGGTCCTAGAAGTGGGGTGACATGGGCCGACTTCGGTAGGTTTGAGATCAGGCGGGCCGCTGCGTTCTGAATGAGTTGACTTGGCTTAGTGGCAGTGCGTTGCAGTTATCAACACAACTGAAAGCACCTCATTCACCTGCTACTTACTGAGACATTTCAAAAGTAATCTTGATAGCTTCTCTCTCTCTCTCTCTATCTCTATCTCTATCTCTCTCTCTATATATATATATATATCTGTCCGTCTGTCAGTATCTCTCTCTCATCCCTCTCTCTCTCTCTCTCTCTCTCTGTCCATCTGTCTGTCAGTATCTCTCTCTCTCTCTCTCTCTCTCTCTCTCTCTCTCTCTCTCTCTCTCTCTCTCTCTCTCTCTCTCTCTCTCTCTCTCTCTCTCTTCTCTCTCTCTCTATATATATCTGTCTCTATCTCTCTCTCTCTCTATATATATATATCTCTCTATATCTCTCTCATTTATGAAACATAGGGCTAGATCACAAATAATGGATTGCACAGAGCAAGTTTTGTTTTTAAGAGGGGTTTGATTTAGATTAGATAATTTAGTTATTTTAAATGTCTGATCTAAAGATAAACAAAGGTTTTAAGTGTTATATTTATCTTCTCTTATAGTACCAGAGAGAAGCTGAGGAGAATCAACCAGCAACAAAGCAAATTTGTAAAAAATAAAAATAAAAAATAAAATATACATAGGCCTTATATATATATATTTTTTTTTTTTGGTATCGAAAATGGTATAGAATATCGATACTTTTCAAGGTATCGTATCGAAGTTGAATTCCAGTATCGTGACAACACTGGGTGGTACAAAAAATTCTGCAATATGTACAATTTGCATTCAATCAATCAATCTGCACGGTGATTGATTGAATGAAAATGTTATTAACAGATTGCAGAATGGGTACATACAGTACGGCTCAATACACACAATTGTTAAGGGGATGCAGACCAGAGAAAGACTTTCGTCTTGTTTACATCAGGGTCCCCCATTTTCAATTCATAATGAATTGTAAGTAAGGGTGCGACTTGCTCTGTGCAATCCATTCTTTGTGGATCTAGCCCTGAGTGTTTAATGGAAGACAATGTTTTTCTCTTTCTCTATGTCTCTCATTCTCTCTCTCTATCTCCCTCTCTATCTCTCTCTCTCTCTGTCTCTCTCTGTCTCTCTCTCTCTCTCTCTCTCTGGTCAGTGTTTAGTATAAACATTTACACAACCGCTTTCAACTGCTGCTTATATATGGCTGTTATCAGCTATCTGAAACACACACACACACACCACACACACACACACACACACACACACACCACACACACACACACACACACACACACACACACACACACACACACACACACACACACACACACACACACACACACACACACACACACACTGCACACACACACACACACACACACACACACACACTACACACACACACACACACCAACAGTGAATCAAAGCCTTGGTCGTCTTGACAGTCAGTGGTGCAATGTCCTTAATAGGAGAGAGATAGAGAGAGAGACAGAGAGAAGAGAGAGAGATAGAGAGAAAGAAAGAGAGAGAGATAAAGAGAGAGACACAGATAGAGAGACAGATGGAGAGAGAGATACACAGACATAGAGAGAGAGAGAGAGAGAGAGAGAGAGAGGAGAGAGAGAGAGAGAGAGAGAGAGAGAGAGAGAGAGAGGGAGAGAGAGAGAGAGAGACAGAGAGATATCTGTTCTATACACAACAATGCTGATTACTAGTATACATTTACATTACATTTACATTTAGTCATTTAGCTGACGCTTTTATCCAAAGCGACTTATATTTCTGTACGACAAGTCATCAGGAAGGGGCACAACTCTATCAGCTGAGTAACAATGTTCATCACAGTGTTGAGTGCTACAGTATAGGTTGGTTTATTAGGACAAGTGCATGACAGTACGGTTAGTTAGGGTTCGATTTTTATTTCAGATAATGGTTGAAGAAGTGCGTCTTTAGTCGACGGTTGAAAGATTGGACGGGATTCGGCTGTCCTAACTGTGGTGGGCAGTTCATTCCACCATTGTGGGGCAAGGACCGAGAAATAGGCGGCTTCTCTTTGATGACCCTCCTGGAGCTCGGATAGGAGTAGGTCTGAGGAAGATGCAGAGCGTAGGGGTCTTGAGGGTGTGTAGTTAGAGACCATTGACCGGAGGTAGGCGGGAGCGGTTCCCTTCGCTGCACGGTATGCCATGTCGAGGGCCTTGAAGCGGATTCGTGCAGCAATGGGGAGCCAGTGCAGGTCCCTGAGAAGTGGGGTGACATGGGCCGACTCGGTAGGTTTGAGATCAGGCGGGCCGCTGCGTTCTGAATGAGTTGAAGAGGCTTGGTGGCGGTGGTTCTGGATGAGCTGAAGAGGCTTGGTGGCAGTGGTTCTGGATGAGCTGAAGAGCTGGTGGCAGTGGTTCTGGATGAGCTGAAGAGCTTGGTGGCAGTGTTCTGGATGAGCTGAAGAGGCTTGGTGGCAGTGGTTCTGGATGAGCTGAAGAGGCTTGGTGGCAGTGGTTCTGGATGAGCTGAAGAGGCTTGGTGGCGGTGGTTCTGGATGAGCTGAAGAGGCTTGGTGGCGGTGGTTCTGAATGAGCCCCCCCCCCCCCAGTGGCCGGGGAGGGCCAGCTAGCAGTGTGTTGCAGTAGTCGAGGAGGGAGATGATGTCCCACACACACCATGTTGAGACGTGCTATCAGCTGAGAGACAGACAGAGAGAGAGAGAGAGAGAGAGAGAGAGAGAGAGAGAGAGGAGAGAGAGAGAGAGAGAGAGAGAGAGAGAGAGAGAGAGAGAGAGAGAGATAGAGAGAGATAGAGAGAGATAGAGAGAGAGAGAGACAGACATGAGAGAGGGAGAGACAGACAGACAGACAGACAGACAGACAGAGAGAGAGAGAGAGAGAGAGAGAGAGAGAGAGAGAGAGAGAGAGAGAGAGAGAGAGAGAGAGAGAGAGAGAGAGAGAGAGAGAGAGAGAGATCGAGATAGAGAGATAGATAGATAGAGAGAGAGAGAGAGAGAGAGAGAGAGAGAGAGAGAGAGAGAGAGAGAGAGAGAGAGAGAGAGAGAGAGAGAGAGAGAGAGAGAGAGAGAGAGAGAGAGGAGAGAGACAGAGAGAGAGATAGAGAGAGAGAGAGAGAGAGAGAGAGAGAGAGAGAGAGAGAGAGAGAGAGAGAGAGAGAGAGAGAGAGAGAGAGAGAGAGAGGAGAGAGAGAGAGAGAGAGAGAGAGAGAGAGAGAGACAGAGAGAGACAGAGACAGAGACAGACAGACAGACAGACAGACAGACACAGACAGACAGACAGACAGACAGACAGACAGACAGACAGACAGACAGACAGACAGACAGACAGACAGACAAGACAGACAGACAGACAGACAGACAGGAAAGAGAGACAGACAGGAGAGAGAGACATGAGAGCTGACATTTAATACTCACTGGGAAACTGTTCACATTAACTTGACTTATCATTATTTGTATATTAATTACTCTATAATTAGTTTATCGTTGCCTACCCAGTGTATTTGGGTTTTTCTTTGTTGTTTGTTTGTTGCTCCAAATAGGTATTTGTTCAACTCCAGTATTCTCTGTTAGTTTGAAATGGAAATTCATATTCACCGATTTTATGATGGTTTTGAATATTGACATAAAGCACTTTGAGTCAATTGACAGAGAGAGAACACACACACACACACACACACACACACACACACACACACACACACACACACACACACACACACACACACACACATAGAGAGACAGAAACGGAGAGAGGGAGAGACAGAGAGACAAAGAGAGATAGAGACAGAGACAGAAAGAGAGAAAGAGAGAAAGAGAGTAATTATCACTGTCAGACAGCCATCCTCCCTTTTCAGACCACAACCAAATAAATGTGTTCTTTAAACTCTCCAGGTCAGACGAGAACCCAGTAATCTGTATAAATTAAACCTACTTACAGATGGGTCCCATACAGTGGGGATTCATCATGGCCTTGAACTCAGCTGATCTGATGAATAACATATCAGTATATGACCGGAATCATATGTCCCTACCAGAGAGGGTGTAACAGGGCCCCACTGATCAATATATTTCACGGAGGCAGCTATTAAAACTGACCTTATGAAACAAAGGCAGCAGCCGGTTGAAAGAAAAAACGATGACAAATGGTTTGATCAGGAACACAAGAGCATCAGAAAAGACCTGTGCACATACAGGGTTTCCCCAAGTGTATCACAAGGGCCTGTGCAGAATACGGGGTTTCCAAGTGTATCGCAAGGGCCTGTGCAGAATACGTGGTTTCCCCAAGTGTATGCAAGGGCCTGTGCAGAATACGGGGTTTCCCCAAGTGTATCGCAAGGGCCTGTGCAGAATACAGGGTTTCCCCAAGTGTATCGCAAGGGACTGTGCAGAATACGGGTTTCCCAAGTGTATCGCAAGGGCCTATGTTGACCACGCTGAGCATCAGAGAGTTGTTAATTAAGAGATGTTTTATTAAACTACAGTTACAAAAAATAAAATCGACTAACCTTCGTACTGTCTTTTACTATTATGTACTTTGTTTACTCTCATTGTGCTCTGAGTGACGTTCAACACTTTATATAACAGACACAGAATAGAATAGAACAGAAGTACTATATTGAGGGCGGTCAGGTGGCGTAACGGAGATGCGTTCATCACCAACCCCGGAGCGGCTGGATTCGCCTGTTCGAATCCAGCTCACAGCTCCGGGGTTGTCACCAGCTTGGCTGGCCGTTCACACTAATACAATTGGCAGTATTAGATTGAGGGAGAAGCTGGCGGGGTGGGTCCGGGTCATTGTAAACAGCGACTCCTACAGTTCGGTCGGGGCGCCTGCTAAGCGCGGATAGATCTAAGTGGGATAGTGTGATCCTTCCACACGCTATGCCCTCTCAGTGAGAATCCGCGCTGCCAGGTGAAAAGAAGCGGTTGATTGGCTGGACGTGTGTCGGAGGAAGCACGTGGTAGCCTCCACTCTCCCAGACCGACTGTGGGGGTAAGTGCGCAGCGACCAGGAAGGGATTGGGAATGGCATAACGACTAACATTGGGATGGGAGAAATCGGAGGAAAAAGGAGGGGGAAAAAGATCAATAAAATAAAATTAAAAAATAAGTACTATATTGATCCAGAGGAAAATTCAGCACTATAGATTGCTCACAATAAACATTTAAACATTTAGGTAGTCAAATTCAAAAATCACAAATAAGAATAAAAATACAGTCTGGGATATACTGATAGATATTTAAAGGTTTGCTGGGTAAGCGGCAGCGAAGCGTTGAAGAGGACAAAGATGAGTTTTCCTGGAGTTCTCCGAGGAGGAATCCAAGTGCCAAGTAGACCTTTAGCCTACCTATTAACACTTTGACTGCCTAAAAACGATTTACACGTCTTTGCTGGCGATGCTAAAGTGCCGGGGGACGCTGTACAGCGTCTTATATCAATATTTCAAAAATCTGGAATCGGATCATATTCCCCCTCCGCTGGCCTGAGATTCACCAGCAGGACCCACTGAGCTCTCTGGCGGTTCAGGAGCGCCATCTGGTGGCCGATCGGCGCAAACTGCTTAACAGGAAGCGCAGTAGAGGTTT
>NW_028173248.1:12500-17500 GCF_963971535.1 Notolepis coatsorum | reverse complement strand
CTCTCTCTCTCTCTCTCTCTCTCTCTCTCTCTCTCTCTCTCTATCTATCTATCGTTTTCTCTCTCTATATCTATCTTTCTCTCTCTCTATTTCTCTCTCTCTCTCTCTATATCTCTCTCTCATCTTTTTTTCTCTATCCCTCTCTCTCTCTCTCTCTCTCTCTCTCTCTCTCTATCTCTCTCTCTCTGTGTGTGTCTCTCTCTCTATCTCTCTCTCTCTCTCGCTCTCTCTCTCTCTCTCTCTCTCTCTCTCTCTCTCTCTCTCTCTCTCTCTCTCTCTCTCTCTCTCTCTCTCTCTCTCTCTCTCTCTCTCTCTGTCTCCCTTTTAGGTAAAACCAAACAAACCATACTAACTAATTATTATTATTGTTATAACTAAAAAGGTTTCATGTTTGGTCATTGTATTTGGTGAATGGTCCGGGTGTATTCGGGCTGTTTGTGTTTTCCTTCAGTCATGACGTGCTTTATCAGGGGGGGTGTCTTGGATGGGGATGTGGTGGGGATTGATGTGTGGGGTGTTTGGGGGACTGGCTGTTCCGGGGGGGTTCACATGCCTTTGAGCAACACTGTACTTATTGTACTTATTTTATGCCTATTATTATGTCTGCACTTTAAGCATTACTTCTATTCTGTCATCTGTATGCAAATATTATGCCTATGTTAATTTTATACTATTTGCTGTGAAGCACTTTGAGCTGCAATCCATGTATGAAATGTGCTATATAAAAAAAGTTATTATTATTACTAATCTAATTATTAAATAGTATTAGAAGCTTCAGTAGCTAGTAGTAGTTGGTCAGTTAACCTCTTAAGCCCGAGCAGTCTGGTAGATTGATATCACATCATAAATCCATCTCTACAGAATGTATGAATTAATGTTGCGTTTTCTTTTCAAATGTAGCAAGAGTAAAGACCCTAACCCTGTCAAAACAGCAGTCAAAGTGTATATTTTCAGCACTACGTTTGTTTACCAATGATTTTAAGTGTTATTAGTGAAATATGAGTTTATAGGAATCTCAGAGCATTGAGTCAGAAAAGGGCGTTTCTTGACGCAAGGACCTGGTGCAACCTAACTTGCGTGTAGTCTTTTGAGAGAAGAGACCCGGGGCTTTCGATGGGCCTTCGAATCAAATAAAACTACACTTCCCAGCGCACGCCAGCCCCTGTCAATGATCTGACTTCTACCGTGAAGCTCTTTTTCCTCTCTTCATTTTCGGAATCATATCTCACGGGTGGAACAAACCTGAACGTTATTGCCATAAAATAGAATAGAAGTTAGTTTCTCTACCTTTCTGTGAACATCTAGTAAAAACGGCGTTGCAATCAGATGAAAAATGGCGGAGCAATTTTAATTATAAATAGAGTAACTGTACTTACAGTAGATTTCATGCATGGGGCGCCTGGTGATACTAAATCCAGATTGAACTCTGCCATTGGAACGGGGAGATTTGGCCCAATCCATAGAATGTGTGACTTGGCATAATAAGGTCCTTTATAGGCCTGATATTCTATATTCTATAATCATATTTCAAATTGGATGTGTCCGGATGCATAATTCAGTACTGTATCTACAAAACATTGTGTTAATCATCTGCCCTTTATTAATTTCCTTAGACTTTTTGTACACGGGATCTCAAGAAGGTGCTGAATGAGCTCAGTGGCAGTTTTTCAGGTCTGGTCATTTTTAGCATGGTGTTATTCACCGTCAAAGATGAAAAAAGAAAAGGGAAAAATGAAATTGATATTCTCCTTTGGTTCATTACAATTTACTCAAAGCCTAGTAACAGACACAGTATTTCTGAAAGTGTAAGTGTCATAAATATTGTGTCTGTGTTACTATGCTTAAGTGTAACGTTGGGGCTTTATATCCTCTCACAGCAATGAAGCCCTACTGCCATCCTGGAGTATGTCACCCTGTCTCTGCACTTATCTCTGATTGTTGTCACCTGTGTGTGTTTGTGTCACTGATTACTGTGTGATGTCTGCTGGGTATTCTGGCCCTTTATACAACGGCATGCAAATTTCTCGATTCTGATTGGCTGAAACAGTCAATTTACACGTAGTTATTTTTCATAATCCCACGCTCTTGGTGCCAGGACCCTTTTAGAAAAAACACAAGATGGCGGACAATAATCTTTACGAATGGATATGTTGATAGCGTCATAACGACTAAATGGAAAACGATTCTGTCACGGCGAATGTCTTAGTTGCTTAAACAATGTTGGATGATGTAATTGATGGGTCATGAGTCATTGTCGAACAAAATAAAAATTGCGCGAATGATTGATTGATTGATTAATTGCAATTTATTTTTAATTTTAATTTATTTTCTATAGAAGCAGCTGGGAGGTGCGCTGTTTAAGTGAGCGTGGACTATTGAATTGATTTATTGATTGCTAATTTATTACTGTCCGCCTTGTTCCAACTGGTTAAGTTTAGGCCCTCTTCGAAGTTGGTTAAGGTTAGAGTTTGTCTTTAGAGCAGGGCGATAGACCACCAGCCCTGATTCAAACTCTAACCTTAACAAAATTCGTACAATTTTTTTTTTAAATCTTATAGGGCAAAGAACCCCCCCCCCCCCCCCCCCCTATATAGGGCAAAGAAAACTTTTTTCCCCTATAGGGCAAAGAAAACTTTTTTTTATTTGTTTTACCTACTTTCTATAGAAGCATCTAAGAATGAAGTTCTATAGAAAGTAGGTTAAAACTAAAGAAAAGTTGGATGTGTTAGTTTGTTGGATGCCTAGTAGAGAGACAGTTTGCTGTGTTAGTTTGTTGGATGTCTTAGTTGAGAGGACAGTTGGATGTGTTAGTTTGTTGGATGTCTTAGTTGAGAGACAGTTGGATGTGTTAGTTTGTTGGATGTCTTAGTTGAGAGACAGTTGGATGTGTTAGTTTGTTGGATGCCTAGTTGAGAGACAGTTGGATGTGTTAGTTTGTTGGATGTCTAGGTGAAAGACAGTTGGATGTTTTAGTTTGTTGGATGCCTAATTGAGAGACAGTTGGATGTGTTAGTTTGTTGGATGTCTTAGTTGAAAGACAGTTGGATGTGTTAGTTTGTGTCCTACTGAGAACAGTTGGATGCACTTCCGAGCTGCTTCCACATGGAGGCAACTTCTCTTTATTTTTTTTGGGAACTACTCTTTCTGGCGGATGGTTTTTTCAATAAATCTTCAATTAATGTGTGTTTATTGTATAGCAATAAGGTTGGATGAATGTGCCAGTTGTATAAAAGCCATTACACCACTTGTAGTCGTGGGTTGTGAAAATTAGACCATACCTAGGGGGGTCTAATGACCACCCCTAGGCATGGTCTAATTTTCACAACCCACTCCTGTGCGTGATGTAATGCTTAATTATACTAATCCTCTGTTCTCCTCTCTGTGTCGTCCACGGGCAGAAGTGGGCTAGCTGGCCCGGTGTTGTTATTATGTTTTGTTGTTTATTTATTCTCTCATTGAGAAGTCGTTTTCTTACCTTGTTACTCTCAGTTGTAGCCTGGCTATATTTATGTTTTCATGCTGCAAATATTATCGCTCAAACTGTTTCTGAAAATAAAAGGAACATCGTATTTTGAGAAGAGCAACACCATCTCCGCCTCCTTCTTGTCTTCTACTACTGGACTCAACATTCGTACCTCAATCCATAACACTTAAGTAAATGAAGAATTGCCACTGAGCTCATTCAGCACCTTCTTGAGTGTACAAAAAAATCTAAGCAATTGAATAAAGGGCAGATGATTTACAGGGTTTTTTGTAGATACAGTACTGAATTTTTCCATCCGGACACATGCAATTTGAAATATGTGTATGAGTAGTATCAGGCCTATAAATGACCTTATTATGGCCAAGTCACACATCTATGGATCGGGCCAAATCTCGTCTTTCAAATGGCAAAGTTCAATCTGGATTTAGTACCACAAGGCACAAAAACTGTGAATGAAATCGACTGTAAGTACGGTAACTTTTCTATAATGCAAAATGCATTGGATTTTTCATCCAATTGAGACGCGTTTTTTTTCTAGACGTTCACAGAAAGGTAAAGAAACAAACTAGGTTCTATTTTATGGCAATAACGTTCAGGTTATTATGATTATGAGAAAATAATGTTGGAAAATTATTTCACGTCAGACGGCTCCACGTTTGACAGGGGCTGGCGTGAGCTGGGTAGTGTAGTTTTATGAAATCCGAAAGCCCAGCGAAAGCCCTCACGTCAATATCAGCCGGTTTACATTTATTCGTAAATCGACTTACGAAGGTGGGTGCGAATTAAATAATTATCATAATAATAAATACGACTATATGGATGTATTGGTGTGTGCAGCCTGTGTCCTTAACACTTTCATTGCCAGCCATGCGGTGCGCCTTACCCCCGTTGAGTGCCGCCACCATCTTCAATGATAGAGCTCTAATATTTGCAAACGCATAAACTATGTCTTAAATTATGGCCTATTATGTGTCTAATGCGACCGTCGCTTATCAATGACTTGTTTGCAGTCAACATTGTCAAAACGGATTGTTTTTTTAATCGGTTAATTTCCGTTTTATACCATTTAGAAAAATGCTATTTTTTTTTAAGTTTCAGGAAAATATAAAGATTCCGTGATAATCGCCCTTTACTGGAATATTCTGGAATCCACAAAAAACGTTGTCATTTTTCGGCCTATTTATGAATAGTTTTCAAATAAACGCTAGATTATCGAGAGTATATGTGTACTTATGCACGCTATAGAAGCGAGCTGAAAAATCGATTCTCTAATTTCCTGATCAGCACACACACACACACACACACACACACACACATAGGGCACACATTGATATCTCTGTGAAAAAAGCTCTGATTATCCTAAGACTGGTAAAATAGATTCCTTACCTCAGATCAGATGTTCTCCAAAAAGATTATTCCAATTCCTGATCGCCATTCCAAATATGGATCGCGTTTATTGATCCAACGCTGGGTACTGGAAATATGTAATCCACGCTGTTCTGGGGCTTGAGATTGA
>NW_028173248.1:0-5000 GCF_963971535.1 Notolepis coatsorum | reverse complement strand
AAACAAAACCATGACTCAACACAAACATAATGACTCAACAACACAAACAGAACCATGACTCAACACAAACAATACCATGACTCAACACAAAACCACGACTCCACACAAACATAATGAATAATGATACATGTCCATATGTTTCTCTCCTATCCCATGCAGGAGTCCTGTTTTAAATAGGAACAGGAAGTTAAATATATCTGTCTTCCTGTTGAACTTTAACAAACTGATTATGTCCCTTACAAGTTTAATAAATACTTGTTTAATAAAACCTTGTTTGTTGAAACTATTACATTCATGATTAATGATTATTATTAAAAAAACATTGTGCTAAAATGTTTCAACACACCCGCACACGCGCGCACACACACACACACATAACGTACACACACAACGTACACACCACACACATAGACAAACAGTCACAGTGATTAATATGCAAATGGACTTTGTAGAGTTTATGATTTATTCACTAGCGGCATTTTGACACATTTGCATAATGATAACAGATGCCATGGGAAACGGCAGTGTGTGTGTGTGTGTGTTTGTACATGCATGTGTATGTGTGTGTGTGTGTGTGTATGTACATGAATGTGTGTATTATAATATATACAGTATAACATAACATACCTCTTATGTATATATACAGTATATAATAGCATACTTGTTGTGTGTATATATACATAATAATAATCAACTTTATTTGTATAGCACTTTTCATACAGAAGTTGCAGTTCAAAGTGCTTCACAACAGTAAAAAAAAATACATGTAAAAAATACATAAAAAAGATAGAGAGGTAGCAATGTGAGGTAAATCACAGAGTTTCACATTAGGATCTAGCATCCCAATAGGCTTTCTGTTTACAGTTTCATTCAGTAATACAAATAATAAAAATAGAATAGACAGAGTAAAAACAAAGTGCGGTTGGATTAAGTTTAAAAATAGGCAAACAATTATAAAATAGAATGGACATACAACAGGGCAGTGCATCAGTAAGAAGTTCAATTTTGAATTACAACAGAGCAGTGCTCTTAAAATTACAGTGCATAGAACCGACACATGAATTTGATAGGAAGTGTATGAAAGTAGGTAGGGTAAGAATAGTGCAGGTAAAGTACAATTTGTGTCAGGATGTCCCTGATGTTTCATTTAAATGCCTGAGCAAAGAGGTTTTAAGCTGTCTATTGAAGATGTCTAGCGAGTTGGCTTCCCTGGTGTTTTTGGGCAGTTTGTTCCACAGTTTTGGGGCGTAGTTGATAAAGGCTGCATTACCGATCCTCTTTTGACTGTTTCTGGGAGCCTCTAGTAGTCCAGCAGCTGATGATTGCAGTGTTCTTGCTGGCCTGTAATTTATTAGAGTGTTGGCGATGTAGCTAGGTCCCTGTCCATTTAGAGCTTTGTATGTAAGGAGAAGGACCTTGAAGTCAATTCTAAATGTTACAGGAAGCCAGTGTAGAGCAGCTAAGACTGGACTAATGTGCTCTCTCCTTTTGGTTCTAGTTAGCAGTCGGGCTGCAGAGTTTTGGATTAGCTGAAGCCTCTCTGTGGTTTTCTTAGGGAGACCTGTGAAAAGTGCATTACAGTAGTCTAACCGGCTAGATATGAATGCATGAATTAGCTTCTCAGCATCGTTTCGATTAATAAATGGTCGTACTTTTGCTATATTTCTGAGATGGAAGAACGATGTTTTGGTCATCGTTATATTCACACAGTATATTATAGCATATTACTTCTTGTATATATATTTATATATATGGTAAATGGTAAATGTATATATATATATATATATATATATATATATATATATATATATATATATATATATATACAGTATGTTATAGTGTACCTCTTGTGTATATAATCAGTATATTATAACGTACCTCTTGTGTATATAATCAGTATATTGTAACGTACCTCTTGTGTATATAATCAGTATATTATAACGTACCTCTTGTGTATATAATCAGTATATTGTAACGTACCTCTTGTGTATATAATCAGTATATTGTAACGTACCTCTTGTGTATATAATCAGTATATTGTAACGTACCTCTTGTGTATATAATCAGTATATTATAATGTACCTCTTGTGTTCATCAGGTTATGAAAGCGTGGTCATCTTCGGGCATCAACATCAGGCCCTTCGCAGGTCCTAGATCAGCCTCCAGCTCAACCAGCAGCGCCCCCTACTGGTCCCAGGTCAGCCTCCAGCTCCACCAGCAGCGCCCCCTACTGGTCCCAGTCCAGTCTCCAGCTCAGTCGTACTGGGACCAGTTGACTGTAGCACAGCAGCTCAGCATTCCAACAGCAAGTCTCCTCTAGTCTCCTCTAGTCTCTTCTAGTCTCCTCTAGTAGCATCTAGTCCACCACATATTGACCATCGACATTCTATTCTGGGGTGAACACAAGAGTGTGTCCTGGTCTGGTCGTGGGGGGACTCTGGTGTGGAGTTTTATAGAACTAGTTGAGTTTGAACCATGCTGTTGTTGTTGTTGTTGTTGTTGTTGTTGTTGTTGTTGTTGTTTGCTCTGATTATTTTAGTTCAGTCTGTTTGCTGACTCATCTCTGCCTCAGTGTTGTCTCCGTAGCCACCTGGAGGGAAAACAAACAAACAGAAAACAGAAAACATTTAATAATATGTAAAGAGTAAAAAAAAATGCAAATGCAGGAACAATTTGTATCATATAAAAAAGAAAATATATATATATAGTAAGTATCCAAGATGATTCTAGTATCATCAACAGAGTAAGTATCAAACATGATTCTAGTATCATCAACAGAGTAAGTATCAAACATGATTCTAGTATCATCAACAGAGTACGTATCAAACATGATTCTAGTATCATCAACAGAGTAAGTATCAAACATGATTCTAGTATCATCAACAGAGTAAGTATCCAAGATGATCCTAGTATCATCAACAGAGTAAGTATCCAACATGATTCTAGTATCATCAACAGAGTAAGTATCCAAGATGATTCTAGTATCATCAACAGAGTAAGTATCAACATGATCCTAGTATCATCAACAGAGTAAGTATCCAACATGATTCTAGTATCATCAACAGAGTAAGTATCCAAGATGATTCTAGTATCATCAACAGAGTAAGTATCCAAGATGATTCTAGTATCATCAACAGAGTAAGTATCAAACATGATCCTAGTATCATCAACAGAGTAAGTATCAAACATGATTCTAGTATCATCAACAGAGTAAGTATCAAACATGATTCTAGTATCATCAACAGACTTGTATCCAACATGATTCTAGTATCACCAACAACATGATTCTAGTGGAGGATATCACTGGTTGTCATATGGTTATAACATGTATGTAAATATAATATATATATAGACTGGGTGTGTGTGTAGCAGGGAGCTTGCTATAGTGAGAGTGGTTGCTATAGTGACGAGATAGGGTCCGGCGGCGGTCACCGTCGGTAGTGTGATTAGTAAAGGGTTAACCTTTCTGTAGTGTGGCAGTGAAAGGGTTAACATGCCGTTGTGTGTGGCAGTGAAAGGGTTAACCGTCGGTGTATTGTCGCAGTGAAAGGGTTAACCGCTTGGTAGTGCGGCAGTGAAAGGGTTAAGCGATGAGCCGCAGAAGAGCAGGAGCAGCGTCCCTTGCCAGGGGTGAGCGAAGAGAGTTAGAGAAACTTCGCGCGAGGGATGTCCCGATCCGATCACGTGATTTTCCGAAGATCGGGATCGGCAAAAAAAATTCGGGATTTTTTATTTTTATTTTTTAAACTTTTTTTTTATTCAACAAACATGACCATGTTCACGTCTTAAACTCACACTGAGGCCTTAGTTTTGGTTTTAAATTGCATATCATCATTCATTTATTTATTGTCACACAGAGCAGAGCCAAGTATTTTGCCAAAACAAACGCATTTCCTTTGATTTAATTATACATCAAATGATTTATGTCAAGGATTGCAATGCCTCGCTTGAATGAAGTTAACGTTTCACCTGGATAACGTCAACATTCAGGGTGAATGTAATGTGAGAAAATGGGATTTTTTTTTATCGGATCGGTAAAGATCGGTATCGGTAGATACTCAAAATCACATGATCGGGATCGGATCGGGAGAGTGAGACTTTAAGACGTTAAGCTGCTAGTCTTCCAGTAGAGAGACAGACTGACATGGAGTTGAGCCCTCTGAGCCCAGGGCTGGAGGGGGAGGGAGGGGGAACGACCATGCGGTGGACAGAGATAGCTACATGCTAACAGACAGGCTTCGGCTAGCAGGACAGGCCACAGGAACCACCAACGCGTTCGACAGAGTTCTAGTTCAACAGAGTACTGTAAGTATCCAACATGATTCTAGTATCACCAACATGGTAAGTAGCTGGGGAATAAGTAACTACAAATACAAGTAACCTATAATCAATTATAAGTATTAATCATACAAGATCCAACAACCCATTATTCCACTAATCAACTGAGTCTTAAGTGACCACCCAATAGGGCTGGGCGGTATGGTCTAAAATTGATATCACGGTATAATTTGAAGCATAGACGGTAACGGTATATATCACGGTATATTAACTTATCTTACAATGTCTATATAAATGCGTCTGAAGGGGTAAAACACTGGTATGGCAGCTATTACTGTATTACTAGGGCATATTTCACATAGTACAGAGGTATTTTAAGAACATTTATTGTGCAAAACTGCAATAGAAAAATGCAAAACCTTTTCTCAAGTGTCTGCACGCAGGTAACGTGACGCGTATCTTGGATCCAGTGCTTTGACTATGTCTTTAAAGCCCTTTCGATCGACAGTTTGAAAAGGAACTTAAAACGTAAATAATCAAAAACAATAAAATTATTCTGTTACAGCTGCTGAGCTATACTATAGCTAATGGCAATCAATATCTTCCTTTTTAATTAAATAGGTTTAAGAATCGAATCAGGATTGTTAGCAGAGAAAGAGGGATGGGGGAGACAGAGTGAGAGAGATAGGGAGGGAGGGGGCTGCTGCTAGAGTGGAGCTAAC
>NW_028173249.1:0-10000 GCF_963971535.1 Notolepis coatsorum | reverse complement strand
CGCACGCGGGCCACCCTGGCGTTATGTGCACCAGGGGAGGTAGGTAGCGACTGTGCCAAGGCTGGGATAGTGTTACCACACACAGACAAGCCTACGCCACACACACACACACATGCACACACGCACACACACACACACACACACACACACACACACACACACACACACACACACACACACACACACACACACACACACACACACACACACACACACACACACACACACACACACACACTCACACAGACTGGCCAATGCCAGGTGGTACTCTCACTTCTTTCTCTCTCTCTCTCTCTCTCTCTCTCTCTCTCTCTCTCTCTCTCTCTCTCTCTCTCTCTCTCTCTTTGCTGTCAGTTTACAAAGAGAGAGTTTACAGTAGAGAGAGACACACACACACACACACACACACACATAGAGAGACAGAGAGATATAGAGAGACACAGAGAGAGATATAAAGAGAGAGATATATAAAGAGAGACAGAGAGAGGGAGAGAGATATAGAGAGAGAGTGAGAGGGAGATAAAGAGAGAGAGATAAAGAGAGACAGAGAGAGAGACAGCGAGATATAAAGAGAGGGAGAGAGAGAGACAGAGAGATAGAGAGACATAGAGATATGTAAAGAGACGGAGAGAGAAAGAGAGATCATATAATATAATATATATACTAGCCTACTACACTATTTACTTATTCCTATTCATATTTATCTTGCTATGGAGAATGTCTCTGTCCTATATTATCAAATGAATTGCATTGCACTGTTATTTAACAGCTTTTGATTATATTTTTGTTGATATGATATTATATATAATGTATTACTAAAGGATTTGCACTACATCTCTACCTAATTTTTCCATTTGTTGCATTTTGTACTTTAGTTTTTTTACTGTATGAAGCACAATCTTAGGGGGCTGTGTGTACATTTACCTTATATGTGACAAATAAAACAAACAAAACGTGAAACTTGATTGTTGATATTTTGTGGAATTTGTGTGATAAAGATGACACTGAGAGAAGAATGTTCTGAGTATATGATGGTATATAGATGACACTGAGAGACACCCAGGAGAATGTTCTGAGTATATGATGGTATATAGATGACACTGAGAGACACCCAGGAGAATGTTCTGAGTACATAATGGTATAGATGACACTGAGAGACACCCAGGAGAATGTTCTGAGTATATGATGGTAGAGATGACACTGAGAGACACCCAGGAGAATGTTCTGAGTATATGATGGTAGAGATGACACTGAGAGACACCCAGGAGAATGTTCTGAGTATATGATGGTAGAGATGACACTGAGAGACACCCAGGAGAATGTTCTGAGTATATGATGGTATAGATGACACTGAGAGACACCCAGGAGAATGTTCTGAGTATATGGTGGTATATAGATGACACTGAGAGACACCCAGGAGAATGTTCTGAGTATATGATGTTATAGCTGACACTGAGAGACACCCAGGAGAATGTTCTGAGTATATGATGGTATATAGATGACACTGAGAGACACCCAGGAGAATGTTCTGAGTATATGATGGTATAGATGACACTGAGAGACACCCAGGAGAATGTTCTGAGTATATGATGGTATAGATGACACTGAGAGACACCCAGGAGAATGTTCTGAGTATATGATGGTAGAGATGACACTGAGAGACACCCAGGAGAATGTTCTGAGTATATGATGGTATAGATGACACTGAGAGACACCCAGGAGAATGTTCTGAGTATATGGTGGTATATAGATGACACTGAGAGACACCCAGGAGAATGTTCTGAGTATATGATGTTATAGCTGACACTGAGAGACACCCAGGAGAATGTTCTGAGTATATGATGGTATATAGATGACACTGAGAGACACCCAGGAGAATGTTCTGAGTATATGATGGTATAGATGACACTGAGAGACACCCAGGAGAATGTTCTGAGTATATGATGGTATAGATGACACTGAGAGACACCCAGGAGAATGTTCTGAGTATATGATGGTATAGATGACACTGAGAGACACCCAGGAGAATGTTCTGAGTATATGATGGTATAGATGACACTGAGAGACACCCAGGAGAATGTTCTGAGTATATGATGGTATAGATGACACTGAGAGACACCCAGGAGAATGTTCTGAGTATACCGGCTTCAGAACCAAGAAAACGACTATAGAATGAAGCTCATTTGAGTGTAGAAATTCAAACAAACATTCTGTGGGTCCAGAAAATCAGTCTCTCATTCATTGTCTATGGAGCAGCTCCAGACTTTATACCGAGTTTGAGTTTCTGGCTCTGAGAGAGGAGCTCATGGTCACATTATATTGACTGACCGTTCCCGGGCCATGCACTTTATACACTTTATATATATATATATTTATTCAAATGATCACTCACACCAAGCACATCACCCCCACCCTCATCCACCTCCACTGGCTCCCAGTCGAGTTCCGCATCACCTTCAAACTCCTGCTCCTCACCTACAAATCCCTCCATGCCCTCGCCCCCCTCCATGCCCTCGGCCCCCGGTACCTGTCTGATCTCCTCCACCAGTACACTCCATCCCGGAACCTACGATCCTCTGATCTCTAGGTCTCCTCTCCATCCCTCGCACCAGGTTACGGACTTTCGGGGACAGAGCCTTCAGCGTGGCGTCCCCTACCCTCTGGAACTCTCCCCCCCCCCCCCCCCCCGAAATCTGCAACGCCCCAACCCTGGACACCTTCAAATCCGCTCTAAAAACACACCTCTTCACCAAGGCTTTTCCCCATCAGTTAGTTTAGATTAGATTAGGTCCATTATCCCTTACCTGCCATCATCCCCTCTTCCCCCCCTACTTCCCTAGCCCTATTTTTTTGTCCTGATTGTGAAGCGACCTTGGGTTCTATGAAAGGCGCTATAGAAATTTGATCTATTATTATTATTATTATTATTATTATTATTATTATTATTATTATTATTATTATTATTATTATTATTATTATTATTATTATTATTATTATTATTATTATTATTATTATTATTATTATTATTATTATTATTATTATTATTATTATTATTATTATTATTATTATTATTATTATTATTATTATTATTATTATTATTATTATTATTATTATTATTATTATTATTATTATTATTATTATTATTATTATTATTATTATTATTATTATTATTATTATTATTATTATTATTATTATTATTATTATTATTATTATTATTATTATTATTATTATTATTATTATTATTATTATTATTATTATTATTATTATTATTATTATTATTATTATTATTATTATTATTATTATTATTATTATTATTATTATTATTATTATTATTATTATTATTATTATTATTATTATTATTATTATTATTATTATTATTATTATTATTATTATTATTATTATTATTATTATTATTATTATTATTATTATTATTATTAATCCTGCACTGCACTGTCTTTGTCCTGTGTCTGTTGTTGCTGTTAATTGTTATGTGAAAAGAAAATGTATGGAAAAATGCATACTCTGTAACGCTGAGACAATTACCAATGTGGTTACACATATGGCTTAATAAAGGAATCTGAATCTGAATGCAGTGAAATAACATATTGGAATTCTTCATTTTGGGGGCAGAGTCCCCTTTAAACAGAGAGAACTAGAAAGGCTTGTGCAACACGAGGAACCAACCAATGATGAGTAAGACCAATACACACACACACACACACACACACACACACACACACACACACACACACACACACACACACACACACACACACACACACACACACACACACACACACACACACACACACACACACACACACACACACACACACACACACACACACACACACACACACACACACACACACACACACACACACACGCTGGTAAACCACTAGTCAAACCACTAAACCGCTGATTGCTGACAACATTCACAAACTCGATTCTGATGACTTCATACTGTGGTTAGCTCAGCTTGTCAACGTTGTAAAGATAAGGACAATATAAAGCCACAATTTAGAGACTGAAATTATATGTCTTCTTTATCTGTCGTACACAATCCAGTGATTGTCTTACACTCAGAGTGCCTAGAGTTTGTACTGAACTTGATTCAGTGATTGTCTTGCACTGAGAGTGCCTATAGACTCAAAAACTCAAGAAACTTTGGTGATCGGGCCTTCTCTCGCACTGCACCCCGACTCTGGAACGCCCTCCCTCAGTCCATCAGAGACTCCTCTACACTCTCCACAACCCCCCCCCCCACCCATAACCCCCCCCCCCCCCTCCAACCCGATTGATGTCTGTCTCCTGTCGCTCCTGTCTTTGTTCCTAACTACTGTCAGCGACTTCGGGTCATTGAGAAGCGCTATATAAATAAAATGAATTATTATTATTATAGTTTGTACTGAAAACGGTAGATCTGCTTTTGGCTTATCTGTCCCTCTACATATCAGTTCAGTTCAGTTCAGAGTTTTTATTTGCCACATGGAATAATACAATCATAGTTTCTTCATTAAAAAAATCATAAATAGCCATTCCATGGACAAAAGGAGCAGGAATAAGAATAAATCTTATAATTACCTGCCCTGTATCTGTAGATACTATATCTATATCAGTACATATCCCTTATATGGCTGCTTTTTTATATAGCGCTTTTATCCAAAGCTCTTTACAATTTGTTCCTCACATTTCTACCCATTCACTCACACATTCTCACACCGACGGCGGAGGCGACAGTGCAAGGTGCCAACCTGCTCATCAAGAGCAATTAGGGGTTAAGTGTCTTGCTCAAGGACACATCGACACGCTGCCCGGGAGGAGCGGGAATCAAACCGGGAACCTCTGGATTGCCAGACGACTGCTGTACCTCCTGAGCCACTGTCGCCCCCCCCCTTATCTATACTCTCAATAGTTATGCTGCTGGCCAACCATAATGTCCTGTATCACTGTACATATTAATATTACAACTCTGTACATAGATCTGATGAGCACTATTACTCAGTACTAATTAATATATGTTATACCCAGTTTAATCACCTGTACATTGTACATTACTATTGCACTCTGGTTGGATACCAAACTTATTTTAATTGTACTGTATAAGGACAATACATTTTAATATAATATAATATAATCTATAGTGTCTCTGGGTCGGTTTATAATCTTGATGACCAATCAGATCACCACAATATGTAATTGTTTTTAGATTGTTAAGTCTTTTTTTTTAGTTTTTTTAATCTGCTCTTATTTGTTCTGATTGTCTGATGTTTCTGTATTTATTAACACATTGTGGCATTTATGAATGTAACATCTCAGAGACACTGTGCATGAGTTTAATTACTCAGTGTGTTTATCGAGTATAAATAAAGATTGAATGAATGGATATCAAAACCACTGTCTCTGTCATTACAATAGAATCCTATAACTCATTTTAATTTGGTAACACTTTCCAGTAATTGATTGATTGATTGATTGATTGATTGATTGATTGATTGATTGATTGATTGATTGATTGAAAACTTTATTTAACAGATTGCAGAATGGGTACAATACTTTTAGAATACTGTTTTGGAGTCTTAATTTTTGTTAAGAATATAGGACAGGCATGTATAAGCATTATGCTTCAGTCTGTACCTTTTCAGTCACTGTAAAATCAAATATTGTTAAATGATGGTGTATATTGTATTGTGTGAGATGATGACTGAATAAACTACTACTACTACTGCTACAGTACAGTACACACAACTGCTAAGGGGATGCAGACCAGAGAAAGACTTTCGTCTTGTTTACATCAGGGTCCCCCATCTTCAATTCATCATAACATATATGACACACACACGACACATGACATACAGATAGACAGTACTGCTACATCTATACATTTTGTAGAGACGGTATTTCCGACCAGGGCTCCTCGACATTAACATTAAATGAGGGGTAGAATTCGTGTAGCCTTTTCCATCAGATTGCTGAACACCTAGGTCTGGTGGAGGCCGGACTGCCCCCCCCCCCCCCAATAGACTCCCCCTTAAACCTGATGGACATATACTATGTACCTGTACTACTATTATTTATTATTTATATACATACAGAACTGCTCCACATGGTTTTTAATATATCATGCTTTAAGTATACTGTAGTTTTAATGTAGTTGGTGTTTTTTTATATAGTGGTCTTTTTATTGTAGTTTTAACCATTTTTGTATATAGTGGTGAGTGCCTATGTACTGTGACTGTATGTTTGTCTTTCAACCACTGCACAAATGAAGTTCCGAAAGGAAAAGAAAATAATTTGAAGTTGAAGTTACACAAATTCATGGATACACGCATTTAAAATTTTTTATTATAATATATATATATTTTTTTTATTATTATTGTTTTTGGAAAGTCGTGCGTCGAGAGAGTTTGAGAGAAAGAGGAAAAATACGCATGCGATTCTACATTCTTTTGTTCCCCTCCCATATCTTCTCAGCGATGCATGCGAGCTGTGCAGCCGGCCGGGACGTCCTGTGGCCGGACGGCTCTCCGCTACGGGCTGACCCCGGGACCGACTCTCTACCGCCCCGGTACCGCTCCGGGCTGCGGAGAGAACCCGCCCGGACTCTTTTAGTATCACAAACAGTACTGTATTTGCAAATCTGGTATGTCATAAATGTATAGATGTAGCAGTACTGTCTATCTGTATGTCATGTAAGTCATATATGTCCTGATGAATTGAAAATGGGGGACCCTGATGTAAACAAGACGAAAGTCTTTCTCTGGTCTGCATCCCCTTAACACATTCACCGCCAATCACGTTGTACGACGGGTTTCAAGGTCATGCGAATTCCGCCAATCCACGGCGTACAACGTTATTGAGATCATATTTCATTTTTTCGCCAATGGTATTCATAATTCCCTCACCCAGCCTCGGCTGAGACAGTGGGACTCGGCACAACCGTGCAACGCTTCAATACCGCCGCCTGTGGTGATGATCGGGCGAGTTACTACCGGAAATGGATCTCTGGTGATCTCGGTGCATCTGGGAATTCCGTCCGGCAGTCACATATTGTTGCGGGACTCTAGACACACATCCGTGTATATGGATCACTGCCATAACTCAATAATCTATATGATTTGGGCGTTTATTGCGCCATACAAACCGGAAAGGGATCTAGTCGATCGACGTCAAATAAGTGGGATCTTTTTCCTCCAGTCTCATCGGCGAACGGTAAGAGGACAGTAACGTTATTTTCAGCTTGATGGTTTATTCTTTTCAATGCAAACCGCTCTGATCAATATATCACTCATACTACATAAAGCATTTACTGACTATCACGGAATTATAAACGACCCCCCCTTTCATCCGCGCATGATGAGTCATAACGTTTAGGATCGTATTCAGTTGGATTTTTTTATATAGCGTGTATCGCAAATAAACTGCAATCGATAATCTATATTATGCGTTTAGGCCTATAACTAGCATTCTAGGAATTACTGCAGAAAACGATAAAAACATACTTATATTCTAGACGGTATTTTCGTATGAATATATGAATGAAAAAGTATAACGTTCCTACATCCTGAACGATCGATAATCGATGTTGAATGGGCCATAGTAATGTCAATTTAGCAATACAATTTAAAAAGTTATAGCCCTGCAAAGAAGGTGAACATCTCCATAGGCTTAGACTGGTGGCAGTGATCATACATTGATGGATATAAGCGTGGCAGTTAATGTGTTAACAATTGTGTGTATTGAGCCGTACTGTACTGTACCCATTCTGCAATCTGTTAAATAAAGTTTTCAATCAATCAATCAATCAACGAGGCGCCAGGCGCGGCACACTTGTACTACTAACACGGTTTGGCCCGGAGACCCCCGCTATATAGGAAACCATGCAGTCTCTGAGAAAATCCACACCTGGAGATTCATTTGTCTTTTTACTTGCTTTAGAAGTGAAACATTAATACTCGTGACGATTTAAAACTAAGACCAACCACAGCTGTAGATTGTAAAACGGAGACGCCGCCAGTGGGCACTGCGCTCTGCTCTGCGCACCTGTCTGTCAGATTCCAAAGTGGATGAAGACATGGAGACATGCGCGCAGGCGCAGGAGCTATCTGAAGCGTCTTGCTCCATTGATTGATTGATTGAAAACTTTATTAACAGAGTGCAGAATGGGTACAATATACAGTACGGCTCAATACACACAATTGTTAAAGGGGAACTATCTTATAAATGGCCTTTTTTCAGTGTTTAGCATTGTTTCCTAGCTATGTGAACTTATATTAATATGATCTATGTCTCTAATTCTCATATTGGCGCATTCTTCCAATTCTCCTCTCACAATATTCACCCTCACTGAACTGAGTCATCTGAAAATGTGATGATTTGTGATGTCAGAGAGACACCGCTGCATGATAATGTTCAGGCGGCGGCGGCGCAGGCCACACAGTGGTTGGAGCCCAGCCTCAAAACAGCTCGAGATCTTGAGGTAGAAAAATGCTGTTTTTGAGGACTTGATTAGAAATACAAAACAATGAATAAAAAAAAAAAAAAATATTACAGAGGTGTTCCATAAACTCACAGGAATTGTGTAAAAGTGCCCAAATAGTGAAAGAAATAGTAAAATAGTTCCCCTTTAAGGGGATGCAGACCAGAGAAAGACTTTCGTCTTGTTTACATCAGGGTCCCCCCATTTTCAATTCATCATAATGAAAGGTAATTGAATACGATTTTTCATGGGAGACATACAGTAGGTGTGTACATTATTATCATATTAGGGCGGAACAACAGAATAGTGCTTTTGAGACTCACGAGTTATTCACTTTAGACAGTTTTTAAACTTAAGTTTTAAAACAGTTTTTATTAACACCACACATATTTGATCTATTTATTACTCAAATATTATTAATATAAAGGACTTGAGAGAGATTTGCACTACATTTGCATTTGAAAAGGTGTGCATTTTGTACTTCATTGTTTGCATTCTGCACTTTATTTTGTACTTTATTTTGTACTTTAGTTGTATATTGTATATAAATTGTACAGTGTTTGGCCTTTATTCTTTTTACTTTTTTTTACTGTATGAAGCACATTCTCAGGAGGAGGCTCATACAGAACCAAGCATTTCACTGTAATCTACACGTACCTTATAGTTATAGGTGACAAATAAAGCAAAACTTTATGCAAGAAACAAGAGATGTGCCAGGTTACTCAGAGCATGTATAGGTCTACACCTCATCATGGCAACATAAGGTGTGTAAATTATATATAGAATACAGAGTACAGAAAATAAAGAGAGCATCATGGAAACAGCTGCTTCTCTTCACTATCAGTGTTTTTAAAGCAAGTTAATTAATAAAACTATAAGATGTTCTTTCCAATAAATACAGAATGACATTGCTTTTCACAATCCTCTCCCTCCCTCCCTCCCCTCCCTCCCTCCCTCCCTCCCTCCCTCCCTCCCTCCCTCCCTCCCCTCACCGCATCTCTCTGTCTCTCTCCCCTCTCTCTCTCTCTCTCTCTCTCTCTGTCTCTTTCTCTCTTCCTCTTCTCTCTCTCCTCTCTCGCTCTCTGTCTCTTTCTCTCTCTGTCCTTCTCTCTTCCTCATCTCACTCTCTCTCGCATCTCTCCCTCTCTGTCTCTCCTGGTCTCTATCTCTCTCCCTCTCTCATCTCTCTGTCTATCTCTCCCTCTCCCCTCTCTCTCCCGCCTTCTCTCTCTCACTCTCTCTCTCTCTCTCTCTCTCTCTCTCTCTCTCTCTCTCTCTCTCTCTCTCTCTCTCTCTCTCTCTCTCTCTCTCTCTCACTCTCTCTCTCTCTCTCTCTCTCTCTCTCTCTCTCTCAGTCAAGGATGATGATATGAACGTTGTGGGTACAGCTAATGTGCCTTGTCACCTCCCCTAAAAAACGTTTCTGTTTTGGTATTTATAGTATTATATATAACTATAGTATTATAGTTAATATCTGGTATGGTGTCTGTCCTGCAGCCCACCCTCCTCCTCCCTCAATTC